>NC_041389.1:240592249-240650594 GCF_002162155.2 Triticum dicoccoides
TTTTTGTTTTTTGAAATCAATAGAATAACAAAAGAATTGTAAGAAAAATGGGCAAAAGGGGGCTGCCACTAAGCTATTCGAACTTTGAACTTGGATTTCAAAGTTTCCCTCATGGTTATGAAAAGATTAACGATAAATAAATTCTAACAATATGTTTTGAGAAAATAAATTTTGAAACAACAATCCTGACAAGAAACATGATCGAAGTTAAATAAATGCGAACACAAAAGCCAAATATGTGAGTTACCTCTCCTAACGGTCACCATACCAAGATCATGTGCACGTGCGTAGATTGTTTGGAGTACTTCAACTGATTCTAAGTCGTCGACGTGTGTCACCATGCAAGATCACGTGCACGGACATAGATTGTCTGGCCTACGTTAGCTGATTTTGGGTCGCTGACGTGTGGGCTAGCTCGTAAGTTGACGTATGTTAGTGAATCCACAACCCATTTGCGGACCTGCAAGAAAACAAAACAAGTAACCATTTATTTGGTAAGATTCAGATGATGTTCCCTAATTATATACATGCATACTTTTCTTCCACAACATTTTCATTGGTGAAAAGTATCTTGTTTTTACACTGACATAGATCAGTGTGTGTCTGTAAAGTTCTTCTATGTATTACAAACAATGATACCTATTACCCGTACAATCTATCCATAAATAGCCTACTTTTAACTAAAGCAGACTGTGAATATAGTTTAAAGATTGTATGCATAAACAACAAAATCACTATGTATAAGCTATCTGTTAAAATCCTACAGACTCTGTAAATTTACAGAAGAATGTGATATTTCCCTGTTCATTCTCTTTCCTTCACATCACTAAAATCTTTATGTGGCGACCCTCACTTGACGGTTGACTAGACAATGTGATACATGTCCTTACATATGCATCCTTATTTTGGGCAGAGTCTCATGGGTGTGAAACCGTTGAAGAAAAAAAATCATGATTGACAAGTTGATTGCTTTCACACCAATATGCATGTTTTAACAAAAAACTTCGCTGTTTACTTTTAACAACGAAGTTTTTGTTTTCTTTGGACCTACAATAGGGTTCTTGTGGATGTGGATTCATTAAGTTTTCAATCAACCAAAACCGTGTTTTCCCATGCGCTTCTAAATTTGGCACAAAATCAGTGATGTCCCTAACAAATCATACTGTCCAGAAAAAGTATTTACACCCAAAATAAAAATGTTTCTTTATACGTGCATTTCTTTCACTAAATTTAGTATCAAGATTGTGAGATTGCCGCGTTTCCCATTAAATTTTCCACAAAGATACAATCATATCGCCAATGAGTACTCCAAAACAAACACCAAGTATTAATTGTATATTAACTGTACAATCGTATCTCTTAGAAACAGGGGGAGCAAAATAAGGACTCTAAGAAAGAAAAGGAGAACAACCCACAGAAAAGAAAAGGAAAGAAATGGGGCGGAAAAATCTCAATCTCCAGTTCCCAACTATAAATGCACACCTCCACCCCCACGACGCCTCGGAGCCGCCTCCTCCTCCCTCCCTCCCTTCCCTCCCCGCTCTCCCGGCCCCCATTCCCGCACTACCCAAGCCCGCGTGCTCGCCCCGCCTCCTCCCATGGCCGACTGCTACGCGCCGGCGGACATGGACGAGCTCCACAGGCGGTGGCTGCCGCGGGAGATCTTTGCCGATATTGGCATCGCCGACGCCGCCCCGCCATCCGCCGCCGCCGTCGAGGACGTCGCGGTGCACCTCACCGGCATCCTCGGCAGCAAGGAGGGGCTTCCGCGCCCGCCTCCGCCTCCGCCGGCACCGGCCCCTCACCACCGCCACCACGCGTCGCAGGTTTGTAGGCGCTTTCTCGGCGGACAGCAAACATTCGGGGTTTTGGTTGGTTATATATGCTCGGTTAACTGATCGAGGTGGCGTACGTGCGTGGTTGTTTGCAGGTCTCGGGGCTGGGAGGGACGGCTCCTGTGGTGTACGGCGGGGGGAGTAATGGTGGCGGCGTGCCGGCGCCGTGGCCGGTCTTGCCCTACTCGCCGCCCCAGTGGCAGGTGAGCGGACGCGGCTCTGTTACTGCTCCTCCCTTCTTTTAATGCCTAACTTTTTTTGTTTTTTCGTTTTCCCCTTGTTGCATTGTGAGTTCGATTTCTGCACCCTTTTTTAACGCTGGTGATGATTGCTTTCCTTCCAGGTCCCGACCAATTTCGTCAACGGCGGCGGCAGCGCCCGTTTCCTGGGCCCAAGGCATGCTCCGCCACGGCCCTCCCACGGCCCTCCGCCGGCCAAGCGGCGTCTCGGCGGCACCGGTGGTACCGGCGTGTTCCTGCCGCGAGCTCCGGTGTACCAGTACCAGCACAAGGCTGCAACCAAATCTCCGGCCAAAGGTAAGGCCCGGCGCCTCACCCTGCCGAACGGCAGAGGATCCTCGTCCTCTTCCTTGTTTTCTTGTGTTCTGTTCTGCGTTACTGCTGCTGCGGTTTGGGTTTTGCATGGATCTCGTGTTGGGCTTTGGGCCGCTTGGGTGCATGTTTGGGAATACCATATCTTCGCTGCATTCGCGTGAACCTACTGCGCATGCTTCATCAGTTATTGATGTTTTCCTTGGCGTGAAGTAGTAGTACTCCCTCCGTCTAGGTGAGTAAGTCATTTTAGATTGTGCATCGCGACCAAAGAGGAAGAAAAAATGAGAGAATTTAATATTTATTTGCTAATTAATAGCATTGCATGCAATGAATTAACCGTTGCATGTCGTGTTTGGTAGTCTCGAGTCATTAAAAGCATGCACACCCAACATATTTTATTGGTTGATATGTCAAGAAACAAAAAACGAGATAGAAGTTAATGTACTGCGCCTAAGTATTTTGGGATTATTTGGTTTTCGTAAGATGACTTACACACCTAGACGGAGGGAGTAGTAGTAGTACTTTTCGAGCATTGCGAGGCTTTAATTGGTCGAATTGAACACGCTGATTACCCCACCCCATGGATATGCTGCAATATTACCCATGAATGAATGAATGATAAATCGCCCGTTACCACCTGATGATAGATAGGAGTAGAGCCCACATGCGACTCGACTGTTCCATCGGATGCCATGCCATGCCATGGAAAACAGAGATGGATCTCTGCAATGCAGGAACCCTGCGTTTTGGACAGTGCGCTCTGCCCCGTGCAGGAGTAAATCTGTTGCCATCAAAGCACCCAGCCAGCCCTGGGCTCCGCCGACCCTGACACTTTGCATCTTTACCTGTTGATTTGCGTTTTTCTCCACAGCTACAAAAGATTGCTTAATTATGGCCATTCATTTGTTGTTATGTACGTACGCAGGCAGGAATCCACCAAAGGAGTTACTTCAGGGGCAGTACCAGCCAGTGCAGCAGCAGCAACGCGCAGACCAAGAGGAGGCAGCGGAGACGACGCAGAAGCAAAAGGCAAGCGCAGCATTGCTAGCGCTGCCCCAGGAGTGGACTTACTGAGCGGGATGAGATGATGGCGAACAAACCAGTGCAGTAGCTAGCAGATCATGTTTAGAGGGTGCTTGGATATGTTTTAGTCCCATACTAAAAGTAGTGGGACTAAAACTTGCTAGCCTCACCCATGCTTGGATCCAAATACTAAAGAGACTAAAATGAAGTTATTGAGCATTTATTATCCTCCAAACCATCCAATCCAGAACTCGCATGTGCTAAAGGAGATGAATTAAATGAGGAGAGAGAGGGCTAATACATATTTTAATAGGTTTCATGTGACTAAAAAGTTTTAGCCTTAAGACTAGTTCTAGCCTCTCTTTAGTCAGGGTGCTTGGAACTTTAGCCTCTAAAAAAGACTATTTTTAGTCAGACTAAAAATAGTCCCTTGATCCAAGCAGGCCCTTAGTGTTGTTTTATCGCGTCATGCAGGCAGCAATAATAATAATGAATAAAATATGACTAATAAGGAGTGCAGTTTTGGTGTAGTAGGGTGGGTGGGATTACAGTCTTATAATAGTACCATTAGCTGAGAAAACTATGGCGGATCCCTTGGTGTATCATCATCTTGTACTACCATCAGCAGTAATAAAGTGGCGGCTATGATGAATAAAGGTTGTGCCATCTCCAAGAATTGTTATCCTTCTGTCGAGTTTGCTGCTGCAATGCAATGCAGACGTACTAGTGGTAACTTTCTTTTTACTCCGTTGGCTGGCCATATCTGGTTCGGAGTACAGCATGGGGCGCACGCGACAGAAGGCGATGCCCAAATTGCAGCCCTGGAATGGAAAGTGAGCAGTGGTTCGTGCAGGACACACAGTACACAGAGCAGGCGCAGCAGCACGGTGGCTTTTCTCAGTCTCCTACACCCTCCTGCCTGCTCACGGACAAGGTGGCCACTGCTGGCCCAAGAAACCGGTCAAAAGCATCCTAGACCGTGGTATTGTTTAGCTTATTTCTGTGCTGTTTCTCCGAGACAAGATAGGACAAGCATCAATGGTGGGAGGAGGCACTGATCCGACCGTGGATCCTCCGCGGCACGCCCCGTGTTCCGAGAAACTATAGTGTTTCTTTACCGTGGAAGAAGCATGGGCGCCGGTTCGATTGATCTCTTGGTTTGGCCTTCATGTCAGCACGACGTTTTGGCATCAATTTGAGACGGTAAGAGCAACGTTGACCCAAACGGACAGCGATTTTGTCCGTTTGGGCTGGCCACTCGCTTGATATCTGTTTTTTTAGTCGGCAATGCACCCAACACGAGCATGTTAACGAGGTTACTGTCCCAGAATTAACTGAAGCACTAATGCTAAGGCGTGCGGTGACTCTCACCCGTGAGGAAGGATTTTCAAGAGCCGTTTTTCAGTCAGATTGTTTGTCACTTATCTAGAGAATCAATGCTTTGATCAATCACTGCTGATATTAAGGAGTTGGCGTTGTTCTTCTCGTCTGTACGCTTTAGTCATGTAAATTTGTTTATCGAATGTCGCGGCACATATTCTAGCTAGATCTTGTGAGTCCTCCAGTGACTCTATTTTTCATGTAAACTCGGATTGTATCCCGGAGGCACTCTCTTGATAATACTTGATCAATAAAGCGCGATATTCCTAGAAAAAACACGCCGGTCCATATTTTCCGGCGTGGCCGACTGGCCGACCCTTTTCAACAAATATGCACACATTTTGCATTATTTCACAAGCAAATATATAGTTTCACAACCAAATAAAGCATAGTTTTACAAGCCGAATAAAAATTAAATTGTCTCACATAGTTTTACAAGCCGAATAAAAAAATACATCTATTGTTTGCCAACATGAGCCCACATACACTCAACCAAATCATTTTGCAGCTGCATGTGAGATTCCCAATCATGTATTTCATGATGAAATTGGATGAACTGTTCAAACGTTGCCGCTCCTCCATGCTCAGGCACAACATTCTCACCCTGAAATTGAAACCCTTGATCGTAGATACGTACCGTACGCTCATCTTCTACTATCGTATTGTGCATGATCACACGAACAGTCATCACCTCCCACAGCTCTTCGTGCGCCAAGTCCTAGCAGGATACCGAACGATGTCCCCATCGAGATTGCAGAACACCAAAGGCACGCTCAACGTCCTTCCTAGCACTCTCTTGCTCTTGGGCAAATCTGTTCCTCTTCTATCCGGCGGGGTTGGGGATTGTCTTCACAATAGTGGTCCACTGAGGATAGATACCGTCACCTAGGTAGTATCCTTTGTCGTAGTTGTGGCCGTTAATGGTAACATTCACTGGCGAGTTGTTGCCTTCGACAAGCCTTGCAAACACCAGCGAGCGTTGAAGCACGTTGATATCATTGTGTGATCCGGCCATGCCAAAAAAAGAGTGCCAGATCCAGAGATCTTGTGAGCCCACGGCCTCAAGTATGACAGTGCAAGCCATGACATGGCCCTTATACTACCCTTGCCAAGTAGAAGGGCAGTTCTTCCACTCCTAGTGCATGTAGTCTATGCTGCCAAGCATCCCTGGGAAGCCCCTGCTGGCATTCATCGCAAACAAGTGGGATATATCTTGAGGAATCGACTCTCTCAAGTACTCAGGACCAAACACAGCAATCACAGCCTTGCAGAACTTGTACATGGAGTCTAGGCATGTAGACTCGCTCATACGGACGTACTCATCAATGAGATCACCGGGCACTCCGTATGCAAGCATCCGGACAGCTGCAGTGCATTACTGATAATAGAGAAGCCAATCTTTCCAAGGGCATCCTCTTTGCACTTGAAATAGTCATCGTATCCGACCACCCCTCTCTAATACGATTGAAAAGATGCCTACTCGTACGAAAGGGCCACCGGAATTTCTGATGTTTGAACAGCGGGTTGGTTGTGTCAAAGTAGACCTTCCAAAGAAGAAAATGGCTGCTCTCTCAGTTGCGATTCAATGCTGGAAGGTGCCCTGGGATGGAGCCACGGAACAACGACCGCTGGCTATTAAGGTGGTGATGGACCAACACAGCAGCCAAGATCTCCTCCTCCTCATCGTACGAGGAATCGCCGGAGTCGCAAAGGAAATTATGGAAAAAGTACTCGTCGGCGGAGTCCATTTTGTACCTTGGCAAACTATCAAACAACTTGCAGGGGTCGACAAAGGAGCCGGCTAGCGAAGGAAGGTGCGCCTCCCTTGGACCAGGTGGCTGGCCTGGAGGCGTCCGACGAGCATGTCAGCGTCCCACGAGCTTGCCGATGTCAGGACGAAGGAGCTGGCTGGGGCGGCGAGGCGGCTTCCTGCTCACGACAAAAACGGGGAGGTGGGGATGGGAAGCTTCGGTGCCCAAGCGGCGAGACGATGGTGGCGGCGACATGGGAGGTGGCGGCGTTGGGGGAGATGTTGCGACACCGGCTGCTGGCAGAGGCACCGGAAAATGGGCGGCGGAGGCGACATGGCGGAGGCGGGCGAGGGTTTGCTGTCGATCTTGGGGTGGGAGAGGATGGCCAATGTGCCACCGACTAGCGGGCCATGGGGGAGTAGGCGGCCGCCGCACACCTTTGTTATTTGTCCATGCCGACGCAAATGACGCTCAAAATTGGGCCGTGAATGGGTCGGCAGGCGGACAAAAAGTGGGCGCGTGTTTGTTTGGGTCGGCGCATTGGGACAACTTTTTTGTACATGCCGACCCAAACGAACGCGTGCGGACTGAAGGACACATGTCCTAGAGGCAATAATAAAGTTGTTATTTTATATTTCCTTATTCATGATAAAGGTTTATTATTCATGCTAGAATTGTATTGATCGAAAACTTAAATACATGTGTGAATACATAAACAAATACCGTGTCCCTAGTGAGCCTCTACTAGACTAGCTCATTGATCAAAGATGTTTAAGGTTTCCTAACCATGGACATGTGTTGTCATTTGATAACGGGATGGCATCATTAGGAGAATGATGTGATGGACAAGACCCATCTGTTAGCTTAGCATAACGATTGTTTAGTTTTATTGCTATTGCTTTCTACATGTCAAATACATATTCCTTCGACTATGAGATTATGCTACTCCCGGATACCAGAGGAATACCTTGTGTGCTATCAAACATCACAACGTAACTGGGTGATCATAAATATGCTCTACAGGTATTTCCCAAGGTGTTTGTTGAGTTGGCATAGATCAAGATTAGGATTTGTCACTCCAAGTTTCGGAGAGGTATCTCTGGGCCCTCTCGGTAGTACACATAATAAGCTTGCAAGCAAATGAATAAGGAGTTAGTTACAAGGTGATGTATTAAAAAATGAGTAAAGAGACTTGCCGGTAACGAGATTGAACTAGGTATAGAGATACCGACGATCGAATCTTGGGCAAGTAACATACCGATGGACAAAGGGAATTACATGTGTTGTCATAACGGTTTGACCGATAAAGATCTTCATAGAATATGTAGGAGCCAATATGGGCATCCATGTTCCGCTATTGGTTATTGACCGGACATGTGTCTCTGTCATGTCTACATAGTTCTCGAACCCGTAGGGTCCGCACGCTTAACGTTCGATGTCGATTTGGTATTATATGAGTCATGTGGTTTGGTGACCGAATATTGTTCGGAATCCCGGATGAGATCACAGACATGACGGGGAGCTTCAGAATGGTCCAGAGGTAAAAATTGATATATAGGACGATGCTATTTGGTCTCCTGTGAATGGTTTCGGAATGCACCGGAAAGTTATGAGAATACCAGAAGGGGTTCCGGAGGCACTGGGAGTGTATTGGGCCTTGTTGGGCCATGTTGAGGGGAACACACCAGCCCACATAGGCTGGTGCGCCCCCTTAGGGCTTCCACACCTAATACATGGTAAGGGGGGGGGGGGTTGCCACCCCCCTTACCATATCCTAGAGAAGGGAGGAAGGAAAGAAGGGGGTGCCTCCCCCTTACCTTGACCCTTGTGCCATTATTTGGCAGGAGGGGGGGGGGGCGCTCCAAAGGAAGGAGCCCTAGGGCTGCCGCACACCTATTGGGGCGCCCTAGGGGCTGCCTCCTTCCCTCCTGCACCTATATATATGTGGGGAGGGGTGCCACACAAGACACAGCTTATTCCATGTTGTGTGTCGGCACCCCTCCGCCTCTAGTTTACTTCTCCGCTCTAGATCGTCGCAGTGCTTAGGCGAAGCCCTACGGGATTGCTTCACCGCCACCGTCACCACAATGTTATGCTGACGGAACTCATCTACCACCTCTCCCCGCTTGTTGGATCAAGATGGCAAGGACGACACTGAGCTGAACGTGTGCAGAACACGGAGGTGCTGTACGTTCGGTACTTGATCGGTTGGAGTGTAGAGAAGTTCGACTACATCAATCGCGTTGTCAAACGCTTCCGCTTACAGTCTACGAGGATACGTAGACATACTCTCTTGCTGGTTGCTATGCATCTCCATGGATAGATCATTGCGTGTGCGTAGATTTTTTTTCATGAAGCGTTTTCCAACACGGACAAAATGGGTCGGCGCGTTGGAGTTGCTCTGAAATCTCGATGGGAAGAGCTCGCTTCTCTTCATAATGCGCAATCGAGAAAATCTTTACCGTTGATGAGCCAAGTGTACATGGGGGCACGTGATTACTCGTTGCAGGAAAATGAAGCCGAGAGGGTACTCAGGTTTATAGATGGTCCATGTGGCAACTACGTTTCCACACAGCCGTCATATGCATTTATGTTGCAAAGAGTTGGCATTTTGAGCTCGGCTTACATGAAAAAGTTCTCAGCTTATACTTAATTCTCGGATGATCTAAGCCAACCAACGTAAGTCGGTCGGATGCAACACTACATACTAGTAGCCGAGGTTTAAAGCGCCTTTGCCAAGTATTTATGGTAGTAGTATTAGTAGTATTTATGGCTCTCTTCATGGGTCCGAACACCAAGACCTCTACCCCCTTCATGAGTATCTTCATTAAAGGCCCGTGTCCACATTAATTTTAATGAAGTTCTCCTCTGGGGGTTTCCAGTTTTGTTGCTCCTCGATCGGTTTTTGACTTGCTGCTTTCCTGTATCGAGAGATCCGTTTCTACATCAACCGCCCATTTAATAGACTGTGCTATGGATCGGGTACATTCTCCATTAGTGTTCGCATTTCTTTCCGTCCATACTTACCATGAGCCACATAAAAAGATGCATGACGTTGAATGGCTCGTTGCCTCCCCTCGAGTCCATCGTCCAAGTATCCAGATGAAGGATTGGTAACTTGGTCGAGGTAATTTGCTTAATTTCCTGCCAAAAATGTTTTGCCCAGGTACATTCAAACAGATTGTGTTGAATACTTTCCCGCTGCCCACATGCGAGGCAGAAACCAACTTGTTCAATATGCCTATGGCATAGTACAACTCTGGTTGTAACAATCACCCGCCACCAATAACTTCGGACTTTGGGAGGAACCTGTAATCACCACAGTTTCTTCCAAATTTGTCCGGCCCTCCAGAGCCTGTAGGTGAAACAACATCTCGACATAGTTGCACACTTAGCTTATAACCAGATCTCACTGAAAACTTCTCAAGCCTGTCTGGGTGCGATGACCAGAAGTCCTCTTAGACCCTGCCAATGGGGATTTTAGAAATGATGGAGATATCCGGTTCAAGAATATTTCCTTCCAACTTATGCACATCCCATCCTCCCAAATTTGCTTGTAGCAATTCCTCCACTTGAATCACTGTTGCATTCTGTAGTATGACCAACGGGTGTTTGCTGTAACTTTTAGGTATCCAAGGATCTTCCCATATTTGAATAGAGCTTCCATGTCCCATCTGTTTGATCAAGCCTTTGCTAAGTAGCTCTCAGCTGTGCAATATAGCTCTCCAAGTGTGTGATGAATTATGTTTTTTCCTTGCTTCCATGAATTCACAATCATGAAAATATTTACCCTTGAGAATTCTCGCACACAAGACCCCGTGACTAAGCTCATTACTCACATGAAGCTTCTTGTGATGTTGTAATATCGAGAGGGCCCAGAGATATCTTTCTGTCATATGGAGTGACAAATCTCGGTCTTGATCCATGAACTCAACGGACACCTTCAGAGATACATGTAGAGCACATCTATGATCACCCAGTTGCGAAGTGACGTTTGATAGCACATAAGGTATTCCTCCGGTATCCGAGAGTGGCATGCTCTCAAAGTTTGAGGAACTGATACTTGACATGGAGAAAGCTGCAGCAAATAAACTAAGTGATATGATCTGATGCTAAGCTTACGGCTGGGTCTGTCCATCACATCATTCTCCTAATGATGTGATGCCTCTATCAAATGACAACTCATGTCTATGGTTAGGAAACCTTAACCGTCTTTGATCAACGAGCTAGTCTAGTAGAGGCATACTAGGGACACGGTGTTGTTTATGTATTCACACATGTATTTAAGTTTACGATCAATACAATTCAAGCATGAATAATAAAAATTTATCATGAACAAGGAAATATGATAATAAGCAATTTATTATTGACTCTAGGGTATAGTTCCAACAGTCCCCCACTTGCACTAGAGTTAATAATCTAGTTTACATCGTAATGAGTCTAACACCCAGAGAGTTTTGGTGTTGATCATGTTTTGCTTGTGAAAGAGGTTTAGTCAACATAACTGACACATTCAGATCCGCATGTACGTTGCAAATATCTATGTCTCCATCCATAATGTAATTACGAATGGAGTTGAAGCGGCGCTTGATGTGCTTGGTATTCTTTCAAACCTTGGCTCCTTGGCAATCACAATGGCGCCTGTGTTGTCACAATAGAGAGTCATCGGATCCGATACACTAGGTAAAACTCCTAGATCGAACATGAACTCCTTCTTCTAGACTCCTTTTTGTGCTGCTTTCAAAGCAGCTATATATTCCACTTCACATGTAGATCCCGCCATGATGCTCTGCTTGGAACTACTCCAACTGTCTGCTCCGCTATTCAGAATATACATGTATCCGGTTTGAGACTTCGAGTCAACCGAATCTGTGTCAAAGATAGCATCAAAGTAACCCTTTATGATGAGCTCTTCGTCACCTCCATAAATAAGAAACATGTCCTTAGTCCTCTTTAGGTACTTAAGGATATTTTTTGACCACTGTCCAGTGATCTACTCCTGGATCACTCTTGTACCTACCTGCCAGACTTATGGCAAGGCACACATTAGGTCTAGTACACAACATGGCATACATTATAGAGCCTATGGTTGAGGCATAGGGGATGACTTTTATCCTTTCTCTTTATTCTCCATGGTCGGGCTTTGAGTCTTACTCAACTTCACTCCAAGAACACCTTCTTTGACTCAGTAATGGGCATTGTTCATCCAGAGGCAACCCAACACACAGGCTGGCTACATCTCGCATGGGGACTCGATCGGCTTCAGTGAGCAGCGAGAAGGATCGATCAGATTCAGTTAGCAGCAAAGGAATTGGCCGACTTCAGTTAGCAGCACAGGAATCGCTCGGGTTCTGTTAGCAGTGAAGGGATGGATCGATCGGCTCTAGTAAGCAATGGAATCGATCCCTCGTGTTCAGTACATAGCTAGCTAGTGCAATCGCTCGGGTTCAGTAAGCGAACGCCTCGCAAGGGTTCAGTTAGCGAGTGCCTCGCACACACACGTGTATGAGAGAAATGGCAAACCACATTGCATCACCTGGCCCTGACCACCCACCTTAACCGGGAACTCCCAGATAGTTTCCTCGCCCTCACTTCTACCACGATTTTTTATGTCATGGACGGCCCAAATAATGTCATGCATGTGCGTCTCCGGCCAGCCGAGGACGAAAATCCCATTTCCTGGCATGATTTTTTGTCATAGAAGTAGGATCCCACCACATCAATGATGATACATGCTTTTGTCACAATTATCATCATAGAAGTGTCATAACCATGACATTTTTTTGTTTAGGCCATAATGTCACGAATGTGTCTTTTTTGGTAGTGTTGAAACGTCGGCCTTCACTCCCTTGTCTCTATTATTTTGTGTTGGAACCTCCTGCGGGTCCAACGACCGCCCGTACGATCGACATGGTCGCAGGAAAGGTCTTCTTTTGGTTTGTTTCTTTAGAAACTTGTATTTTTCTGGGTTCTCCTGTGGTGTTAGTTCCAAAGCAATACATAGACATATTTCCAGGTATTCAAACATCAATCTAGCATATAAATAATTTTGCACAAGGCTAAGCCTTCATTAGAACAACTTTTCCAAACTCACTTCTTCACATGGAACTTCAATCACTCTTTTATGAAAAACAAAAATGAAAACTTACTTGTCTACATTATTCACATGGGTTGCCTCCCAGGAAGCTCTTGTTTTCAGTCGGATAGCTCGACCGTAGTGGTTATCAAGGTGGTGCTAGAACACCAAGACCATAGCTTCTCACATTCAAAAATGATGCCACCTCCTATGTAGGTCTTCAATTTCTTTTTCCTGGGAAAATGCCTTATAAAGGGATCTTTAGCTGGTAAATCAAATGAACATTTCCCTCAAACACATTTATCACAGCTTTGATAGTCCTAAGAAAAGGTCTACCGAGTAATTGGATCTTCAGGCATATCTACTATAACAAGACCAATCATGACAAGGCGATCATTAATTTTAACTATAACTCCATGCTTAATGCCTACTGCCTGAGTAAAAGTAGAGTTAGCCATACTCAATATAATATCTGTGCTAGCATAAGGACCAAGACATCATAAACATATTTGGGCATAGTGGAAACGCTTGTTCCTAGATCCCATAAAGCACTGAATTTATTAAATCCTATCTCAAACTCTATAGTAGGTTCAAAAGAATCCTCTTACATAGTTGGTAACTTATTGAATAACTTTTTTCCTTTCATCATCAAGTTCACGTACTCTGGTTGCAACTTGTTCAACAAAGACACTATATGCCTCATCTTTAGTTACCTCCAGTAGTAGATACTTCATTGATATCAAGTTGACAAAATCTGCAACATTATAATTGTACTCTGGCACATGACTCGTGCCAAGTACCTCAACTTTCTTCGATGGGGAACGTTGCATGAAAATCAAAAAATTTCCTATGAATCACCCAAGATATATCTATGAGAAGCATAGCAAGGAGAAGGGAGAGTGTGTCCACATACCCTTGTAGACCGCTAAGCGGAAGCGTATATTACGCGGTTGATGTAGTTGTACTCTTCACGATCCAATTGTGATCCAACCTGATGAAACCAAACGGACGACACCTCCGCGTTCAGCACACGTGCATCTCGATGACGTCTCCTCCTTCTTGATCCAGCAAGCAAGGGTGGAGAAGTAGATGGGATCCCAACCAGCATGACTGCGTGGTGGATATGGTGGTGGTGTAGTGCCGGCAGGGCTTCGCCAAACGCTGCAACCAATCTAAGGAGAAAACAAAGTTATGGGACAGGTAGGACTGCCGCCGGGCGTGGGAATTGGTGTGTCCAGCTCCTCCCTCTCCCCCACTATATATAGGGGGCAAGTGGGTGGGATGGGTCGGGCTTTATAGATGGTAACATTACCATCTGCGCCCGTCTTCTTCTCACAGATACACTTGTTCTTGATGGCCTGTCGGTCATCAGGTAAGTCTACCAAAGTCCACACTTGGTTCTCATACATGGATCCTATCTCGGATTTCATGGCCACAAGCCATTTGTCAGAATCCGGGCTCATCATTGCTTCTTCATAGTTCGTAGGTTCACTGTTGTCTAACAACATGACTTCTAGGATGGGATTTCTGTACCACTCTAGTGCGGAACATGTCCTGGTTGACCTACAAAGTTCAGTAGTAACTTGATCCAAAGTTTTATGATTAACATTATGAGCTTCCTCTCCGGTTGGTGTAGGCATCACGTGAACTTCTTTCTGTGATGTGCTACTCTCTAGTTCAAGAGAAGGTACGATTACCTCATCAAGTTCTACTTTCCTCCCACTCACTTCTTTCGAGAGAAACGCCTTCTCTAGAAAGGACCCATTCTTAGCAACAAAAATCTTGCTCTCTGATATGTGATAGAAGGTATACCCATTGGTCTCTTTAGGGTATCCTATGAAGACACACTTCTCCGCTTTGGGTTCGAGCTTATCAGGCTGAAGCATCTTTACATAAGCGTCGCATCCCCAAACTTTTAGAAATGACAACTTAGGTTTCTTGCCAAACCATAATTCATACCGTGTCATCTCAACAGATTTTTACAATGTACTATTTAAAGTGTATGTGGTTATCTCTAATGCATGACCCCAAAATGATAGTGGAAAATTGCTAAGAGACATCATAGAACACACCATATCCAATAAAGTACGATTACAACATTCGGACACACCATTACGCCGTGGTGTTCCAGGTGGCGTGAGTTGTGAAGCAATTCCACATTGTCTTAAATGAGCGCCAAACTCGTAACTCAAATATTCACCTCCACGATCACATCATAGAAACTTTATTTTCTTGTTACGATGATTCTCTACTTCATTCTGAAATTCCTTGAACTTTTCAAATGTTTCAGACGTGTGTTTCGTCAAGTAAATATACCCATATCTACTCAAATCATCTGTGAAGGTAAGAAAATAACAATATCCACTGCGTGCTTCAACACTCATCGGACCGGATACATCAGCATGTATTATTTCCAATAAGTCACTAGCCTGCTCCATTGTTCCGGAAAATGGGGTTTTAGTCACCTCGCCCATGAGGCATGGTTCGAATGTCTCAAATGATTCATAATCAAGTGATTCCAAAAGTCCATCAACATGGAGTTTCTTCATGCACTTTACACCAATATGACCTAAGCGGCAGTGCCACAAGTATGTGGAACTATCATCATTAACTTTGCATCTTTTGGCATCAATATTATGAATATGTGTATCACTACGATCGAGATTCAACAAGAATAAACCATTCACAAGGGGTGCATGATCATAAAAGATATATTCATGTAAACAGAACAACCATTATTCTCTGACTTAAATGAATAATCATCTTGCATAAATAAGATCCAGATATATTGTTCATGCTTAATGCAGGCACCAAATAACAATTATTTAGGTTTAAAACTAATCCCGAAGATGGACGTAGAGGGATGATACGTCTCCAATGTATCTATAATTTTCTATTGTTCCATGCTATTATATTACCTATTTTGGATGTTTTATATGCTATTTTATATGATTTTTGGAACTAACCTATTAACCTAGAGCCCAGCGCCAGTTTCTGTTTTTCCTTGTTTTTGAGTATTGCAGAAAAGGAATACCAAATGGAGTCCAATTGACCTGAAAATTCACGGAGATTTTTTTTGGACCAGAAGAATCCCACAGAGCATTGGAGATGGACCAGAAGAGTCCCGAGGCCACCACGAGGGTGGAGGGCGTGCCCTACACCCTGGGTGCGCCCCCTACCTCGTGGCTTCCTCATGGAACCCCCTGACTTGTTCCCGACGCCAACACCTCTTATATATCCCCAAACTTCCAGAACAGAACCAAGGTCGGAAGTTCTAGTGCTTCACTTATATCTACTGCCGGTGTATTTGAGGAAGCCCATCGTTGGAATATACAAGCCAAGTTCTATATTGAAAAATTCCCACTAGTATATCAAACTGATATCATAGGAGACTCTCTATCACGAAGATCATGGTGCTACTTTGAAGCACAAGTGTGGTAAAAGGATAGTAGCATTGCCCCTTCTCTCTTTTTCTCTCATTGTTTTTTTGTTTTTTTGTTTGGGCTTCTTTAGCCTCTTTTTTTTTATTTTGGCTTCTTTGGCCTCTTTTTTTATTTACTCACATGGGACAATGCTCTAATAATGATGATCATCACACTTCTGTTTACTTACAACTCAAAAAATTACAACTCAATGCTTAGAACAAAATATGACTCTATGTGAATGCCTCTGGCGGTGTACCGGTATGTGCAATGAATCAAGAGTGACATGTATGAAAGAATTATGAAAGGTGGCTTTGCCACAAAAACGATGTCAACTACATGATCATGCAAAGCAATATGGCAATGACGAAACGTGTCAAAATAAATGGAACGGTGGAAAGTTGCATGGAAATATATCTCGGAATGGCTATGGAAATGCCATAATAGGTAGGTATGGTGGCTGTTTTGAGGAAGGTATAAGGTGGGTGTATGGTACCGGCGAAAGGTGCGAGACACAAGAGAGGCTAGCAATGGTGGAAGGGTGAGAGTGCGTATAATCCACAGACTCAACATTAGTCATAAAGAAATCACATACTTATTGCAAAAATCTACTAGTCATTGAAACCAAGCATTACGCACATGCTATTAGGGGAAGGATTGGTAGGAGTTAACCATCGCGCGATCCCGACCTCCACACAAAGGATGAAAATCAAAGAAAATACTTCATGCTCCAAATTTGTTACATAATAGTTCACCATACGTGCATGCTACGGGACTCACAAATCTCAACACAAGTATTTCTCAAATTCACAATTACTCCACTAGCATGACTCTGATATCACCATCTTCATATCTCAAACCAATCATAAAGAATCAAACTTCTCATAGGATTCAATGCACTTTATATGAAAGTTTTTATTATATCCCTCTTGGATGCCTATCATATTAGGACTAAATTCATAACCAAAGCAAATTACCACGCTATTTAAGACTCTCAAGATAATATAAGTGAAGCATGAGAGTTCATCAATTTCTTCAAAATAAAACCACCATCATGCTCTAAAAAGATATAAGTGAAGCACTAGAGCAAACGATAAACTAATAAAATATTTGATTGAGTTATCCCTTTGAAGTTATCTTATCGGATTGAGTCTTTAAGGATTTGAGAACACTTGATATATGCCTTGCATGCGCTTATCTGTGGTGACAATGGGATATTCACGTGATCCACTTGATGTATGTTTTGGTGGTCAATTTGTGGCTTCAGTGACCTTGTGAAGTTATGCATAGGGGTTGGCACATGTTCTCATCTTGACTCTCCGGTAGAAACTTTGGGGCACTCTTTGAAGTTCTTTGTGTTGGTTTAAATAGATGAATCTGAGATTGTGTGATGCATATCGTATAATCAAACTCGCGAATACTTGAGGTGACATTGGAGTATCTAGGTGAGATTAGGGTTTTGGTTGATGTGTGTCTTAAGGTGTTATTTTACTACGAACTCTAGGGCTATTTGTGACACTTATAGGAATAGCCCAATGGATTGATCCGAAGAATAACTTTGAGGTGGTTTCACACCCTACAATAATCACTTCGTTTGTTCTCCGCTATTAGTGACTTTGGAGTGACTGTTTGTTGCATGTTGAGGGATTTTTATATGATCTAATTATGTTATCATTGTTGAGAGAACTTGCACTAGTGAAAGTATGAACCCAAGGCCTTGTTTCGAAGCATTGCAATACCGTTTTTGCTCACTTTTGTTACTTGCTACCTTGCTGTTTTTATAATTTCAGATTACAAAAACCTATATCTACTATCCATGTTGCACTTGTATCACCATCTCTTTGCCGAACTAGTGCACCTATACAATTTACCATTGTATTGGGTGTGTTGGAGACACAAGAGACTCTTTGTTATTTGGTTGTAGGGTTGTTTGAGAGAGACCATCTTCATCCTATGCCTCTCACGGATTGATAAACCTTAGGGCATCCACTTGAGGGAAATTTGCTACTGTCCTACAAACCTCTGCACTTGGAGGCCCAACAACGTCTACAAGAAGAAGGTTGCATAGTAGACATCAAGGGAGCGTGCGGACGGCGATCACATCAACCTTGGAGCCATTTCTGATGCGCATTGTCACCTCATCCTTAGCTAGTCTTCGTTTATTCCGCAACTCCTGCTTTGAGTTACAAATATTAGCAACCGAACCAGTATCAAATACCCAGGCGCTACTATGAGCACTAGTAAGGTACACATCAATAACATGTATATCAAATATACCTTTGTTGATGTTATCAACCTTCTTATCTACCAAATACTTGGGGTAATCCCGCTTCAAGTGGCCCTTCCCCTTGCAATAGAAGCACTTAGTCTCGGGTTTGGGTCCATCCTTTGGTTTCTTCACGGGAGCGGCAATTGCCTTGCCATTCTTCTTGAAGTTCCCTTTCTTTCCCTTGCCTTTTTTTCTTGAATCTAGTGGTCTTGTTGACCATCAACACTTGATGCTCTTTCTTGATTTCTACCTCCGTGGCCTTAAGCATCACCAATAGCTCGAGGGTCGTTTTCTCCATTCCTTGCATACTATAGTTCATCACAAAGACCTTGTATCTTGGTGGAAGTGACTGGAGAACTGTGTCAATCACTACTTCATCCAGATGATTAACTCCCAACTGATTCAAGCGTTTGTAGTGCCCAGACATTCTGAGTACATGCTCACTAATAGAGCTATTCTCCTCCATCTTGTAGGTAAAGAAATTGTCAGAGGTGTCATACCTCTGAACCCGGGCGTGAGCCTGAAATACCAATTTCAGCTCCTGGAACATCTCATATGCCCCGTGGTGCTCAAACGTCTTTGGAGCCCCGGTTCTAAGACGTAAAGCATGGTGCACTGAACTATCGAGTAGTCATCATTCCTTGTCTGCGAGACGTTCATAACGTCCAGGTTTGCGGGAGCGGGTGGTTCACCTAGCAGTGCATCAAGGACATAAACTTTATGTACACCAGTGAGGATAATCCTCAAATTATGGACCCAGTCCGCATAGCTTCTTCCATCATCTTTCAACTTTTCTTTCGATAGGAACCCATTAAAGTTTAGGGGAGCTACAACATGAGCCATTGATCTACAACACAATTTTTCAAAGAAAATTTAGAATATGCTCATGATAATTGGTTTAGTTAATAAAATTACTAGTGAACTCCCACTTAAATCAACATCCCTGAAGTTGTCTAAGTGTTTACGCGATCCATATCAACCAACCCATGTCCGGTCATCAAGTGAGATGGGATGGTCATCAACGGTGAACATATCCATGTTAATCATATCTACTATATGACTCGTGTTCGACCTTCCGGTCCTCCATGTTCTGAGGCCATGTCTATACATGCTAGGCTCGTCAAGTTTAACCTAAGTATTCTGCGTGTGTAAAACTGGCTTACGCCCGTTGTATGCGAACGTAGAGTCCATTACACCCCGATCATCACGAGGTGCTTTGAAACCGCGAACTTTCGCAATGGTGCATACTTAGGGAGAACACTTTTATCTTGAAATTTAGTGAAGGGCTCATCTTCTAATGTTACCATCGTCCCAAGCAAAATAAGATACATAAAAAGATAAACATCACATGCAATCAAAATATGTGACATGATATGGCCATTACCATCTTGTGATTTTGATCTCCATCTCCAAAGCACCGACATGATCTCCATGTTCACCGGCATGACACTATGATCTCCATCATCGTGTCATCACGTGGTCGTCTCGCCAACTATTGCTTCTACAACAATTGCTAACACATAGCGAGAAAGTAAAGCAATTACATGGCATTATTAGTTGACACACATGTCATACAGTAAATTAAAGACAACCCTATGGCTCCTACCGGATGTCGTACTCATCAACATGCAAGTTGTGAACCTATTAAAAAACATGATAATCTCATACATCCACATATATCACATCATGTTTTGGCCATACCACATCACAACATGCCCTGCAAAAACAAGTTAGACATCCTCCACTTTGTTGTTGCAAATTTTACGTGGCTTCTATGGGAAACTAGCAAGAACAGTTCTTACACAAAGCCACAACTTTGATACTTTTAACCTTCTACAAGGACCGCTTTTGTCAAATGGGATTCAACTAAAGTAGGAGAGACAGACACCCGTGAGCCACCTTATGCAATACAAGTTGCATGTTAGTCGGTGGAACCAGTCTCATGTGCAAGGACATGTCAGGTTGGTCCGAGCTGCTTCATCCCACAATACCGCCGAATCCAAATAAGACAAAATAGGTAATAAATCTAAACATCAACACACAACTTCTTTGTGTTCACTCGTGCATATACATCTACGCATAGATCTAGCTCTGATACCACTGATGGGGAATGTTGCATGAAAATCGAAAAAAATCCTAAGAATCACCCAAGATCTATCTATGAGAAGCCTAACAACGAGAGGGGAGATTGTGTCCACATATCCTCATAGACTGTTAAGCGGAAGCATACATCATACTCTTCACAATCCAATCCATTGAAGTACCGAATAGATGACACCTCCACGTTCAACACACGTGTAGCTCGATGACATCTCCTCCTTCTTGATCCAACAAGCAAGGGTGGAGAAGTAGGATCTCAACCATCACGCCGGCGTGGTGGAGATGGTGGTGGTGCAGTGTCGGCAGGGCTTCGCCAAACGCTGCCGAAACCAATATGAGGAGAAAACGGAGTTATGGGAGAGGTAGGGTTGCTGCCGGGGCGTGGGAATTGGTGTGCCCAACCCCTTCCTCTCCCCCACTATATATAGGAGGCTTCCTCTACCCCACTATATATAGGAGGCAAGGGGAGTGTTGGGTCACATCCCTAGCCCCTCCTCCAAGGAGGGGAGGCGGCCAAGGGAGGAGTCCTCCCTCCCCAAGGCACCTAGGGGTGTGCCTTCCCCCTTAGGACTCTTCCTCCTCCACCACTCCTTGGCACATGGGCCTCTTGGGGCTGGTGCCCCTGGCCCATGTAGGCTAGGGTGCCCCCTAAAACCCATGTGGGTCTCGGTGCTGGTGGACCCCTCAGTGGACCCTCGGACCCCTTTGGGCACTCCTGGTACAATACCGAAAATGCCTAAAACTTTTTGGATGACCAAAACTGGACTTCCTATATATGAATATTTACCTCCAAACCATTCCGGAGCTCCTCAAGACATCCGGGATCTCGACTCCAAACAACATTCGATCACCAACGTACATATCTCAATACTACTCTACCGTCACTGAACATTAAGTGGGTGGACCCTACGAGTTCAAGAATCATGTAGATATGACCGAGACACCTCTCCGGTCAATAACCAATCGCGAGATCTGGATGCTCGTATTGGTTCCCACATATTCCACAAAGATCTTTTATCAGTTGTACCATGATGTCGACGATTCGGTTAATCCCTTATGCAATTCCCTTTGTTCAGCGATGTGTTACTCGCCCAAGATCCGATCATTGGTATCTCCATACCTAGTTCAATCTCGTTACTAGCAAGTCTCTTTACTCGTTCTGTAGTACAAGATCCTGTGACTAACTAATTAGCCACATTGCTTGAAAGCTTTATATGATGTTGTATTACCGAGAGGGCCTAGAGACATATCTCCATCATACGGAGTGATGAATCCCATTCTCGATCCATGCAACCCAACAAACACCTTCAGAAATACCTGTAGAGCACCTTTACAATCACCCAGTTGCCAAGTAGCGTTTGATAGCACAAAAGGCATTCCTTCGATATCCTAGAGTGACATGATTGCATGGTCTAAGGAACTGATACTTGACATGAAGAAAGTTGTAGCAAATAACTAAACGATCTGATGCTAAGCTTATGGTTGGATCTGTCCATCACATCATTCTCCTAATGATGTGATTATGTTATCAAATGACAACTCATGTCTATGGTTAGGAAACCTTAACCATCTTTGATCAACGAGCTAGTCTAGTAGAGGCTTATTAGGGACATGATGTTGTCTATGTATTCACACATGTATTTAAGTTTTTGGTCAATACAATTATAGCATGAAAAATAAACATTTATCATGAATAGGAAATATGATAACAACCATTTTTTTATTTCCTCTAGGGCATATTTCCAACATTCTCTTCATTGCTTCTTACCATTTTAACTTCTTCAACTGGGTTGGATTCTGGTTTACCTGCCAACTTGGCCAAAATCAAGGTTTGGCTCTCTGTTATCTTTGCCACTTGTGCCTCCATATTCTTGGAGCTAGCTTCAAGTATCTGCACATCATTTGTTAGTCCAATAACCTTACCGGTCAATTTACCGAGTAAGTTATCATGATTCTTCAAGATATTCATGAAGTTTTCATTCTACTTAGTCTGGCTAGCAATAAAACTTTTAAGAGTTTCTTCAAGAGTATTTCTGTTGCTCCCATTTGCTCCATTAAAATTGTTTGATGCTCCTCCATGATTAGGATATGGAAGTTTAAAAGCATAACTATTATTTTTCCAATTGGGATTATAGCTATTATGAGTAATTAAATTCACATCACTGGCATCTTCATGAGTGATGGCATTGACGTTCACCTCTTCTTTACCTTTCATCAAAGAGATAAGTTCTTCTAGCTTGGTTGTTAACTCCGAGCTATTTTCTTCTATGACATTCACCTTCTTGGTGTTGGTTCTCTCAACATGCTAGTGGGCATGGTTCTCCTGCATATCATCTAGTATCTTCTTGACATCTTCTATGGGGTTTCCCATGATTGTTCCTCGTGCAGCTGTATCAAGCATAGTTTTTGACATGTGATTCAAGCCATTATAGAACATATGAAGGATTAACCACTCCTCCATTCCATGATTGGCGCAGTTTCTCGTAGCTTCTTTCATTCAATCTATCATGACCCCGGTTCTAAGTCACACCGATCTAGCATGTAACACATCATATCACTTTGCGGCCTCACGCATGGTATTCCCACGAGTGCCACCTTACCTAGCCCGGGATCATTTGCGCCTTTTGGCTCACGTATATGATAGTGTTGCTAGCATCCATATGACAAAGAACCCAGGCCGACATGACTAGTCGTGAACCCTAAGTGGCACTAACTTACAGGGACAGGCATACATGACCCAGCAACGAACGTGTCATTCATCTCCAAGTCTGCTGAGCGTGGCCTTCTCTTTTTCAAAATATTGAAAAAGGTGGGCCCGATGGAGTGGACCCCAGAGGCCAAAGCAGCGCTGAAGGATTTCAAGAAATACCTCTCCTCCATGCCGATACTGGTTGCACCTAAACCACAAGAGTCGCTGCTGCTATATCTAGCGACAACGAATCAAGTGGTCAGCACCACACTAGTGGAGCAGAGGGAGGTCGACGAAGGGGCAGTGGCAACGGCAGGGTTGGCGGATGGTGAGCCAGAGCTCCCCCCCCGGCAGGGCCTGGTCCTGGCAAGGCAAGGCCCCTGGCAAGGTCTGACGCCGGTGAGACAGGGCCTATGCAACCAAGTGAAGTGGTGCAGAAGAAGAAGATGATGCAGCACCCGCTTTACTTTGTCAGCTCCCTCTTGCAGGGGGCTAGGTCAAGGTACTCCGGTGTGCAGAAATTGCTCTTCGGCCTCCTTATGGCCTTGAGGAAGCTGCGTCATTACTTCCAAGCGCTCGAGATCACCGTCGTCACCCGCCTCCCGTTGCAACGGATACTGCATAACCCGGACGCAACAGGGAGGATCGTGGACCGGGCCTTAGAGCTGTCGAGTTTTGGTTTGAAATTTGAGAGTACCTCAACGATCCAGAGTAGAGTCTTGGCAGAGTGGACCTTGACACCCGATGAAGAGATCCAGTAGACCACTCTTCCCGGCAAGGAAACAAGCCGCAACTGGATTATGTACTTTGACAGGGCTTTCTCGCTGCAAGGCGCCGGTGCTGGTGCGCTGCTTGTCGCATGCACCGGAGAGCATCTCAAGTATGTAATCCAGATGCACTTTCCCACGAAGATGTTGACAAACAACACTGCTGAATACGAGGGATTGCTTGCCGGTCTCAGGATCACGGAAGACCTCAGGATCAAGAAGCTCATCGTCAGAGGTGATTCACAGCTTGTCGTCAAGCAAGTCAACAAAGATTATCAAAGCCCATTGATGGAGGCCTACGTGGATGAGGTGAGGAAGCCGGCGGAGCGTTTTGACGGTATATAGGTGGAGCATGTTCCCCGAGTGGAGAACGACATCGCCGACTACCTGTCGAAGCACGCTGCCCTCAAACTACCTGTGGAACGAGGTACTTTTGTGCTTCGGTTAACTCAGCCATCCGTTGAACCATCAACAGAGCAGAACAAGCAGAGGAAATCAGGCCCCGACAAGTACTTTCCCACCAAGCTCCAGGAGCCACTGGCAAAGACACTGTTGTGGACACTGAGCCTGCCGTGGGGCAACCGACTCCGACAGGGCGTCAAGCCCTGGCCATAGAGACAACCGCTCCTATGGCAGAGGAAATACCTTTAGTCCTTGTCATCGAGCCCCAGGCTCCGGCATGGGCACAACATACCATCTGATTCCTCCAAACAAGGGAGCTTCCTGAGGAGTAGGAAGAAGTGGAGAAAGTAGCCCAACGGTCTGCCATGTACCACTTTGTTGACAATGTTCTGTACAGAAAAAGACCAAACAACATGAAATTGAAGTGCATTCCCCGGGAGGAAGGACTGGAGCTGTTGGCAGAGATACATGGAGGCATATGTGGCTCCCACATAGGGTCGAGGGCCCTTGCCGGCAACGCCTTCAAGCAAGGTTTCTTCTAGCCCACTGCCCTCCAGGATGCAACGACACTAGTAACCAAGTGTGAAGTGTGTCAGTTCCATTCAAAGAAGCTTCATCAGCCAACTCAAGCCCTTCAAACAATCCCTCTCTCCTGGCCATTCTCGGTCTGGGGGCTCGACATACTGGGCCATTGCTCCTGCGCTGTTGGGGGTTTTGAGTACTTGTACGTTGCAATCGACAAGTTCACAAAGTGGCCGAAGGTGGAAGCAGTGAGGAAGGTGACAACGCACTCAGCCGTCAAATTCTTCAAGGGGCTAGTCTGCCGTTTTGGTGTGCCAAAAAGAGACATCACTGACAATAGCACGCAGTTCACAAGCCACACCTTCATGCAATACATCGAAGACCTCAGCAGCAAGGTCTGCTTCCATGGCACACCCACGGAGCAACGGCCAGGCGGAGAGGGAAAATGCTTAAGTACTATGAGGCCTGAGGACAAAGACTTTTGATAGGCTGCACAAGAGTGGAAGGCGCTGGATTGATGACTTGCCGGCGGTTCTTTGGTCAATCAGAACAACGCCAAATCGAGCCACCGGCCAGACACCCTTTGCCCTGGTATACGGGGCAAAGGCAGTTCTCCCCACGGACCTCACATACTGGTCACCTCGCGTGCTCGCTTATGACGAGCTTGAGCAAGAGCGATTGCGGCAAGATGACGCGACGTTCCTCAAGTAAGATCATCTTCGGGCAGCTGTGAGAGCAGCGTGCTACCAGCAAGCCTTGCGCCGCTACCATAGCCGCAAGGTTCATGCCTGAAGCTTTGTGGAAGGCGACCTTGTTCTTTGTCGCGTTCAGTCGGCCAAGAATTCCAACAAGTTGACGCCAAAGTGGGAAGGCCCTTATCGGGTCACTAGGCTTGGCACAGTCCGCCTGGAGACCGAAGATGCCATTCCAGTGAGCAACTCCTGGAACATCAAGCATCTTCGCAAGTTTTACCCATAAGGCGCGGTTGCCGGGCCCCCCGACAGACCACCTTTTGTACAAGCCTTGCCGGAAAGGCATGTGACCCTTTGTACGAAGTCAGGCGCAGGCCCTGAGCATAAATAAATGAAGCGCTGGCGCCCTAAGTTATAGCATGCATGCTAGGTTGAGTCTCTCCCTCGGTTAGGGTTGATAGTGCTTAGCGGCGACTAATCCCTAGCTGCATAGAGGCCGAGTGTGCGTCTCTCTGTTCCTTTCTGTCCTCTTTGGTTCGCAGGGTACAAGGACATTTCTGCTGAGCTATTGTGAAGAAAAAGAACGAGCCGGCGCTCCGGTCCCGGCAAGCCAAGGTTGCCGGGGGCTGCAAGCACAAGGGTCCAACCACGGCAAGCCATAGGTGACAAGGAAGCAAGCATAGGGCCTAAACTTACTTCACCCCTGCCTCCGCCAAGAGCGTGAGTATGGTCGAATGGAGTAAGGGGACAACAAGGCCTGTTGTCGGGTGGTAATGTTTATCTTAAAAATAACAAGGATTCGTTCCTTGGCATGGGCTTCGCTCACGTACAAAGAACCCGGCAAGCACCCTTTTTCATTAATACGTCCCATACAGGTACAGTTCGTACGGAATGTAAACATGAGCAAGGGGATTACAAGTTCTAAATTTAACTAAGGCCCATAGGCTTACAAACTAAAAAGACATAAGATGCCCGTAATCCCTTTCTTGTCCCTCTCCCCAGGAAACGGAACAAGATGGCAGGAGGGCAAAAGGAGTGCCTAGGCTAGGTACGAGCAGCAGAAGACACCAAGAGAACATCCCGGTGGCCGTCTGGAAGAGGGCTGGTGATGATGGTGCCTGGAGAAGAGCCGAAAGATGAGGCAGCGGGCCGCCAATATGCTATGAAGGCGTCGGTGCCATCGTACTCCGACTTGACGGCCCGCCACCCGCCTTCTTCACATTCTTCGGCCTTCCCACGCCAGCCGCCCAAGGAGACGACCCCAAGAAGTTCAAGGAGCTGGCCCCACCCTCGGAAAATTGCTCTGCCAGGAGGAAGGGCCAGGTGCAGATGCTGCTGTTGCCGGCGCCGCCCAGGGACGGTGTGTCCGACGCCTAGTCGGACCCGTCATCCTCCCGCTTGACGCCCTCGATGTCGCTGTCGCTGTCCTCCTCGCCACTCTCACTTGAGGAGGAGTATTCATCATCGGAGGAGCTCTCCACGCAACACCTCAGGCGAGTTCCCAAGTGCCCAAAGACCTTGACGAAGAGCAGGCCGTTCTCCATTAATTTGAAGTAGAGAACGAGCCCCTCCGACAGGCTGTGGGCACGAGCGAAGGCCTTCCATCCACGACGAATATACATGACATGAGGGACGGGGAAGTCGATGTTGACCCGCAAGCTGCCATTCTTGCAGCACCTCATATGCAACCTCAGAGACTGTGGCGCGTAGAGCTCCATCTCCCGAGCGAACGAATTAGGGAGATGGAGACAACGATGCACTGGCCGGTGCAGCCGGATGATGAAATCGCGGGGCTAGTCTCCGACGTGACCCTCCGTCAGGGGAGGGGCCGCTGGCGGAGGCGAGACCGGTGCGCTGCCCCGTCCTCTTCTTCCCCGAGCGCCACGACGGCCTCGGCCTCTCCCTCTCCCTCTTCCTCTCATGGCCGGCTCTGCCACCATGAGATCTTGGGAAGGAGGGGCACGCTGTCGAGCAGACACCCTCATCGCCGCCATCGGAGCACCGGCGCGCCCTCTCGCCATAGCAATGGATGGAGAATGGTGACGAAGGGGAGACGCAGAGAGATACTTTTACTCCTGCTCCTGAGTCCCCTTTTTATAGTTGGGTAGGGGAGGCCAAATGACTAGATCAGGCGAGGCCATCGACCGCCCTCCCCGCCCAATTGAAGGCGCTTGAGTATCGGCCCACGCACGCCTTCCCATATTCCATGCGTCTGTCACCTACCCCACTCCGTGCATGCGGCGTACGTGGCGCAAGGGGCGGGCATAGTGGGAAACGTGGAACGACGGTTCCAAGGCGGAGAAAGTAAATGAGCAGCGGCCCTGCAGTCTTAAAGGGACACGCGAGCCGCCTCCTTACTATTCACCGCAGGATGACGCAGGCATGCTTCGGTCACCCCACGCATGATCCCCACATCAAGCATTCATCACGGGTCACGGGGAAGCGCAACGGACGAAGGAGTTACCATGGTAAAAATCGGTCCCGCCTGCCCGCACACCATTCTGGGCCTAGCCCAACACCGCGTCGCGCTTATGTGTGGCCCAGGCCCGGGGGCTCCTGTCGGTGTACAAAAGTAGGGGCTCTCCTTTGTACCCCTTTATTTGTGCACGGGCAGTCAGAGCCGCGCCCACGTCCACACTAAGCAGGGCAGAGGAGGGGAGGCAAAGCCCCAAGACAATCAAAGCAACGCCAAGACCAGAGACACAAAGAGCAAGAGGGCGAGGTGGACTCCCCCAGCAAGACCCTTGCCGGGCGCGGCCCCCGCAGCCCCGGCAAGAGCCTTGCCGGGGCAACTTGCCCAACGCCAGCAGAGCACGCCACCCTTGAGCCCAAGGGTCCCAACAGCATCAACCAAATTGGAACCAAGGCTTGGGAGGCACCTCCACGGTGGCATGCAGATCTTCGTAAAGATCATGAGCATGCAAGATCAGATGAGGACCAGAAGACGACGATCCTCGGCAAGATCCTCGTCGAGGAAATCCACGAGACCTCCGGCAAGATCCTTGCCGGGGACGACCGCGATGCCACGGCAAGACTCTTGCCGGGACCCCGGCAAGACCCTTGCCGAGGACATCAGCAGGGCCGCGGCCAGGTGCGCACCTGCCAAGACTCCACTGCTGTTCCCATGCAGCTGCTAGCCCAGCCAACTAGGCTGGCACCTGCGTCGTGACATGCCAGCCTCTAGACTAGCACAAGAAGCATCTGCGTGGTGGCATGCAGATCTTTGTGAAGACACTGCCACCGCACTTGCTCAGCAGCCTGCCAGCCTACATGGCGCCGCACGCCTCGTTGGCCTGAACGCGTGTCGAAGCAAGGCGAGGCGGCGATGGACGGGACGGGCTTCGTTCCCATCCCCAATAAAGCAAGGGGACACCTAAGGGGCGCATTTAATGCGTTTTGTCCTGTAATGACGGGTGATAAGCTCAACTACTGTACACTTTCCACCTCATGTGTGCCACTGTGGCGTCCCCTTTTTCCTATAAAAGGAGGCCCGAGGCATACTGGAGGGGGATTCGGCTCTTTTGAGCAAGTCACGCACCGTAGCTAGCTCAAGAACACTCAAATATGCACCAAAGCAGGACTAGGGATTATGCATCCTCGTGGCCCAAACTTGGGCAAACGATCTGTGTGCTGGCTCCTAGACCCGCTCTTTCCACAACCTCGCGCTCGCCGACCGTAGTAGGGATTCAGTGATCCCATAGGTGTCTTTCCCACCGACACCACCCCGCTCCAACGTTATCTGTTGGCTGCTCTGCTTGAGACTTCTGAGAATGTTGACTTGAGCAACCCCTCTCTGAACGATTTGAGTTTAAGATCCACCGAGAGAAAACCAAGAGCCCAAACTTAGACGATGGTTTAGCATCACAACAGTTCCGAGTGAGAGTTCTTGTACCTGTTACTCTCGAGAGTTGTGCACTCTCTAGACGGATAGGTTTGGCTTCGAGTGTTGAAGAGCTGTTGTCTTCACTGAGCCTGATCTTCAGCAACCAAGAGTGACTGTGGTTCACTAAGGTTGACCAAACGTTTGGAGATCGCCGACAAGGATTTACCACGAGTGAAATCAACCTAAGTCTGGTCAGCCTTGTGTTAAAGGAGAACAGGGTGAAGAGAGTTCATCTTCCATGTTAAGTCACAGCCCCTCCAACCAGACGTAGCCCTTTGGAATAAGGGTGAATTGGTCTACCAAATCTTTTGTCGCCATCGAGCACGACTAGTTTTATCTACTCTGCTGCAATTCATTCAGTAGTTTTCATTCATGCTCAGTGCCAATAGATTATCCGATCTTTGTTTTGTTCTATGTCTTTTATCATGTGTTGTAGTATCAAATCATTTCATTATCTTCATCCTTATTCCTACATTATTAGTTTATATCCTTGTAACTTTTTCATTGCATTTCCATCAGTGTTTGTTATGTTTTGTTTCATTCTGTTACACTTGTTTACTTGTTGCATAATTCTAATCATAGTTAAACCTATTATATATCAAGCTCGCTCTATTGCAAATGCATTTCTTGATGATTATGCCTCTGACGAAGAAATCTGATTCAGAGCATTTCTTTCAATACTCTATTTTGCTGCAACGTGTGGATTAAGTTTCAAAGCTTTCAAAAGAAAATTGAATCTCCCATTCACCCCCCTCTGGTCGATATACTCTTGGTCCTAACAAAAAGAACGTCATGTTATATTGCCCCTTGTGATAGCAACCTTTATTATGCAGTCTGTCGCTTTTATTATTTTGCCATCACAAGTTCATACAACGCTCAATTTTCTCTTACACTAAATGATCTAACACATTTTGAAGCAATATTTATTGCCTTATTGCACCGATGAAAACTTACTTGAAGGTTCTTACTCAATCCATAGGTAGGTATGGTGGACTCTCAAAATAAGATTTGGGTTTAAGGGTTTTTGGATGCACAAGTAGTATCTCTACATAGTGCGGATTTTTGGCTAGCAAAGATGGGGGGCACGCACCAGATGTTAAAGTATCTACGACAATATAACTTCTATGTGAATATGAACAAACATAAATCATTACGTTGTCTTCCTTGTCCAACGTCAACAATTTTGGCATATAATATTTTTATCGGGGCTCACAATCATAAAAGATGTCGAAGATAGTGTATTTGCACGTGATTCTTCTCTTCCCTTATTAATTCCTTCATGAATTGCATCATTGACCAATGCTATGTTTGTCAATCTCCAATAATTTTTACTACTTATACTCTTCCTTATGTGATGTCATTACTTACCATAAGATTAGCATATGATCTTTTTCATTTATTTTCCTTTCTTTTTATTGGAACATGAAAGTAAAGAAAGCAAAACTCAAACTAAACTTTATTATATATCTCGCACACGATTACAAGGATAGATAGATCACTAAGCAAACACTGGAAGAAAGATCGAGCTAAACTTTTATTCAACTAATTTAAAAGATAAATAAAGATCGAACTAAGATAAATAAAGGCAAAGATAATGGTGGTGATACGATACCGGGGCACCTCCCCCAAGCTTGGCACAAGCCAAGGGGAGTGCCCATACCATGAACTCAAGTTTCCTTCGGTTATGAAAGAAGGTGGTCATCGTGATGAGGTATTAGAGATCTTATCTTCCGGTTTCCATGGAAAGGGCTCACCATCATAAGAGGAGGAGTGAGTCTCACGAGCCATGCAACTGGTAGCCAAACTCATACCTTTAAACCTTGCCTCGTATTCAAAGACTTGGTTTTGGAGATCATAGATTTGGCTTTGCACAAAGTTGATTTGCTTGTTGAGAGTGAAGACGATGTCCTTCATGGATTTTCCATCCACCTGAAGATCACGGGTGTAGTCCGTGATCATGAGGTGATTGGCGTTGAGTCCATGTTCCACCCTCCCCTTGCACTTGAAGAGCTCCTACTCCATAACTTCGATCCTGGCATCCACGGTCCCCGTTCCCTTGGGACCTTGGATGTCGCAGATGTGGAGCACCCCCTCACGCATCTCGATGGCTTGAGGGTGTTGCATAACCTCCCGCAAATATAAGTTAATGACGTTCTCAAATAACTTGTCTTTAGAGGAGCTCGAAGCGTCCATGGCGATCTAGATCTGTTAGAAAACAACAAGAAAGAAGAACAAAAGATTTCTTTGCGATACGGTGGTCAATAGGTTCGGGGGTATATAAAGATTTTTTTATCTTGGTAAACAAGCAAATGGGAGAAAAACGGAGTCCGGAAGCTACCCGAGGTGGGCACAACCCACCTGGGTGCGCCTGGCTGCACACCAGGGTTGCCTTCCTGGTTGTTTCTTATTTTCCTAATTTTTGTTATATTCCAAAGCTGACAAAAAGTATTTTTGCGGCTTTTCGGAGCCCGTTTACTTACCGTATCACGTGCCTCCTCTTTTTCACGATTCTGGAGTGTTTCGGAAGGTTTCTTTTATGTGTTCTTCTGGTGTCATAGTTTGGATAATATTGCTTTCAACATTAATGGGCATACCTGAGATATAATGTTTTATTACTTGCCCATTGACAACCTTTGGGTTGGTACCTTCGGCATTATTTATTTGCTGGCTCCCAAATGATAAACCTCTTCGATAACATAAGGTCCTTCCCATTTGAAGAGAAGTTTTCCTGCAAAGAATCTGAAACGAGAGTTGTACAAAAGGACATATTCTTCAACTTTGAACTCACGCTTTTGGATTCTTTTGTCATGCCACCTTTTAACTTTTTCTTTAAATAATTCGGAATTTTTATAATCTTGGGTTCTCCATTCATCTAATGAGCTAATATCAAATAACCTCTTTTCACCAGCAAGTTTGAAATCAAAATTGAGTTCTTTAATTGCCCAATATGCTTTATGTTCTAACTCAAGAGGCAAATGACTATCCATAAACCATTTTATAAGGAGACATACCCATAGGATTTTTAAGCTATTCTGTAAGCCCAAAGTGCATCATCTAATTTCTTAGACCAATTCTTTCGGGACCTATTGATAGTTTTTTGTAAAATTAATTTTATTTGTCTATTGCTAAGTTCAACTTGATCACTAGACTAGGGGTGATAAGGTCAAGCAATTCTATGGTTGACATCATACTTAGCAAGTATTTTACGGAAAGCACCATCAATAAAGTGTGAAGCACCATCAGTCATTAAATATCTAGGGACTCCAAATCTTGGGAAAATAACTTCCTTAAACATTTTAATACATGTGTTGTGATCAACACTACTAGTTGGAATAGCTTCTACCCACTTAGTAACATAATCAACAGCAACCAAAATATGTGTATACCCATTAGAGGAAGGAAAAGGTCCTATATAATCAAAACACCAAACATCAAATGGTTCAACAACAAGTGAATAATTCATAGGCATTTCCTGACGCTTATCAATATTACCAATTCTTTGACATTCATCACAAGATAAAACAAACTTACGGGCATCCTTGAAGAGAGTAGGCCAATAAAAACTAGATTGTAATACCTTGTGAGCAGTTCTATCACCCGCATGATGTCCTCCATAAGCTTCGGAATGACATTTCAGTAGGATTTGTCCCTGTTCATGCTCATATACAAAATTTCTAATAACGCCATCTACTCCTTCTTTATAAAGATGTGGGTCATCCCAAAAGTAATGTCTTAAACCATAGAAGAATTTTTTTCTTTTGCTGATAAGTGAAACTAGGTGGTATATATTTAGCAACAATATAATTAGCTTAGTCAGCATATTAAGGAGTGTTATGAGAGACATTTATTGCAGCTAGTTGTTCATCAGGAAAGCAATCATTAATAGGTTGCGGTTCATCAAGTATATTTTCTAACCTAGACAAGTTATCAACTATTGGGTTCTTAGTTCCTTTCCTATCAGTGATATGTAAATCAAATTCTTGTAACAAGAGAACCCACCTAATGAGTCTAGGTTTAGCATCTTTCTTTTCCATAAGATATTTTATAGTAGCATGATCGGTTTGGACAGTTACAATAGAATGAACAATATAATAACTGAATTTATCACAAGCAAACACAACTGCTAAAAATTCTTTTTCAGTAGTAGCATAATTTCATTGAGCACTGTCTAGAGTTTTAGTAGCATAATGGATAACATTTAATTTCTTATCAACACTTTGTCCTAGAGCAGCGCAAACATCATAATCACTAGCATCACACATAATTTCAAAAGGCAAGTTCCAATCAGGTGGTTGAATAATAGGTGCAAAAGTTAAGGGACATGAACATCATCAAAAACAAATGGAACATTGTCGGTGTCAAAACCAACGGATCTCGGGTAGGGGGTCCCGAACTGTGCGTCTAGGCGGATGGTAACAAGAGACAAGGGACACGATGTTTTACCCAGGTTCGGGCCCTCTCGATGGAGGTAAAACCCTACTCCTGCTTGATTGATATTGATGATATGGGTAGTACAAGAGTTGATCTACCACGAGATCAGAGAGGCTAAACCCTATAAGCTAGCCTATGGTATGATTGTTGTTCGTCCTACGGACTAAAACCCTCCGGTTTATATAGGCACCGAAGAGGGTTAGGGTTACACAGAGTCGGGTACAATGGTAGGAGATCTACATATCCGTATCGCCAAGCTTGCCTTCCACACCAAGGAAAGTCCCATCCGGACACGGGACGAAGTCTTCAATCTTGTATCTTCATAGTCCAGGAGTCCGGCCGAAGATGATAGTTCGGCTATCCGGACACCCCCTAGTCCGGGACTCCCTCAGTAGCCCCTGAACCAGGCTTCAATGACGACGAGTCCGGCGCGCATATTGTCTTCGGCATTGCAAGGCGGGTTCCTCCTCCGAATACTTCATAGAAGATTTTGAACACAAGGATAGTGTCCAGCTCTGCAAAATAAGTTCCACATACCACCGTAGAGAGAATAATAATATTTACACAAATTCAACCTGCTGACGTATTCCGTGGCGTGACATCAAACCATGGCCAAGCCTTTATTCGAATCGTTTTTACTGTTCCACCTCAGCGCGTTTAGCGAGGCGGTTTCCTTGGCACGTCTTGTCCAAGCAGAGATCGTGTCCCCTTATTCCGGGATTCTCATCAATACGGGCGTGGGTAACCCAACCGCGCCATTGATTACGGCGCTTGGGAGATAAGCGAGTTTTACCAGGCTGGTGGGGACGCATAGTTTCGTCCGTCCATATAAGGGGATAAGGATCCACCTTTTTACCTATGCCTTCTTCCTCCTTTGCTTATCCATTTCCGCGCACTCGAGCTCCAGCACCCAAGTCCGCACATCTTGCCTCAACCTCCCCCAGCCATGTCCGGAGCGGGAGGCAAGTGGATGGCCTCCTCCGTCATGGAGGGGCACATCAAGAGGCTGCGGAAGGCCGGATACTTGTCCAGCGACATCGCGCATCGGCTCCCCGACAAGGGGCAGCTCATCCCCACCCCTGGGCCCCATGAGAGGGTTGTGTTCCTCACCCATTTCCTCCGCGGACTAGGTTTTCCACTTCACCCATTTGTCTGAGGGCTCATGTTCTACTATGGCCTGGATTTCCACGATCTGGCCCCGAACTTCATCCTCAACATCTCGGCGTTTATCGTCGTGTGCGAGGCCTTCCTCCGCATCAAGCCCCACTTCGGCTTATGGCTGAAGACCTTCAATGTCAAGCCGAAGGTAGTGGGGGGCCAGCAAGCTGAGTGCGGAGGCGCCATGGTGGGCAAGATGCCCAACATTATATGGCTCGAGGGCTCCTTCGTGGAAACCATCAAAGGGTGGCAATCGGGGTGGTTCTACATCACCGAGCCGCGTGACCCTGAATGGGCAACGGCCCCTGAATTCCGATCTGGCATCCCCACACGGCTCACCTCCTAGAAAGAGAAGGGCGTGACATGGGGTAATTCGGAGGAGCTGACCGGACTCCACACCTGCGTCCAAAACCTTGCGAACAAGAAGATCAAGCTTGTCAACACAGTCCAGGTCATGCTCATCCGCCGGATCCTCTCGTGCCAACAACGGGCCTCCAGCTTGTGGGAGTTTGATCTAGCACAGCACCAAACCTTGAGCAGGCTCTTCGACACTACATACGAAGATGCCTGGAAGGTGCTGTTCAAGGGCGCCGAAGCTCCCGCATCCGCTACCGAAGATCGCGGATTCAGCTTGCAGCGTCAAGCCGGCAAGGTAAGCTATTTTACCCTTTACAGGACACTTATTTTCCATAGTTTGACTCTATGTGGGACCTAAACTCCCCTACCTTTGACAGGCCTGGGAGAAGAAGTCCGAGCGGGTTAACTGTCCGGCTCCCTTGCCCGAAGACCCAGTGGACTCCCAATTAACGGGGCTGCTGGCTCCGATGCCTTATGTGGTGCCGGAGAAGAAGGCCAAGAAGAAGGCCACGGGAACCCGAAAGAGTTCTCGGCGTCAGGTGTTATCGGACTCATCATCCGATGACTCTGAGGCGGACTCCTCCCGCGAAGACGAGGAGGAGAAAAAAGAGACCTCTCCCCCAGTGGGGGAGAGAAGAAAAGGAAGGCCTCCCCAACTGGGGAGGCCGGAGGGTCCAAGAAGGGAAGGACCCTTCATCCGGACTACTCCACCAACGCTGACGACGGCGAAGAGGAGTGGCCACCGAGGGCTAATCCCCTGGCAACGTCGTAAGTGTCTGGATACCAGAATAACTCATGGCGTTTCGTTTGTCGCATAGAATCTCTTCACACCGAATATAACCCTGCAGCCCGCCCAAGGACAGGCTCGACACTTCAACGAGCGGCTCCCTGGCACCATCGGACATGGATAGCACTTCACTTCTGGCCATCTCCTCCCGTCGCGCCGCGGATGATGCCGAGGTGGGGTCCCAAAAGGGGGCTATCCAGGAGGAGGAGGTCCCGGATGCGCCGCAAGGTAACCTCTCGGACTTTGGGCACAAGGGGGATCAAACCCCAAGGGGCTCTAAGTCTGGCCCTGGGCCGGACTCCGCACCGGAACCTTCAGTGGTTCCAGAGTCCGGCGGGCGGCCCCTTCGTAAGAAGGGCGAGACTGCGACACCGGTGACCTCCGTCCAACTGGACGCACCGGATAATTTGCTGGAGGCGCTTAACGGTGCCTCCATCAACAAGGAGCACCGCACTGTTATGAGTGTGGTGATCCAGAAAGTTCAGCCCGCCAAGAGCGGGCTGACTGAAGCCTGCGCCAGCCTTCTAACAGGCTTTGAGGTATGTATTTAAGATATGTAAAAATATTACCGCATAGACAGTAGCCCCTGATGCTCAGTTTGGTGTTCAGAAAGAAAAGCCGAATTGAGGATCTTAAAAAAAAGATGTACGGAGGAGTCTAACATAAGTATGTCAATATGGGAATGCAGGCTGCACTGCTGACCTCTGCCGCACTAACTGCGGAGGTTAATGCATTGAAGCAGATCCTCGAGCGGTCTGAGAACGAGATTGGCCTTGCCAAGAAGCAGCGCGAGGACAAGGAAGGTAAGTAATACCTTATGGGAGTATATAAAAAATGTGGTTGCAAAAAAGAACAGGAATAACGTGAAAATTGCAGGGGCCACGAACAAGGTGGCGACCCTAAAGGAAGCGGTGTCTAGGGCCGAAAGCGATGCGGCCGCGGAACACACCGAGCGAGAGAAGCAGGAGGCGCGGGTGGCAGAGGTGCGGCAAGAGCTCCAGGCTCTCGTGGAAAAACACGAGGGTTGGAGCGTGACTCAAAGACTCGAGAGTCCGAGCTCGCCTCGGCTCTTGAGAGCGCCAGAGCCGCCAAGGCCAAAGCCCAAAAAGCCCTCCAGGAAATTGAGGCAATAAAGAAGATAGCGGCGGGTAAGGCATTCTTCATGCAAAGCAAGCACGTGAAAGTGAATTACTTGTTACTTACCCGAATCCGGAGCTCTCCAGGAGCATTCGCAGATCTGCCCCGCAGTGTGTCCGACGCCGCCGCATTCTACCGGGCCGAGGAAGGGAGCTCGACGGAGAAGGTATTCTGGTCTCAGTATGCTGAGGCCGGACACCCGGTGCCCCTGAGTGACCAGCTGAAGCAGCTGGTCAAGCTCCATAAGGTGGCTGAACAGGCCATGAAGGGCCTCATAGTTCGGCTGTGGCCCGAGGAAACCGTGCCTGGGAGCTACTTCGGGCTGGTGAGGCGGCTGGTGGACGCCTGTCCATGGATTGAAGTCGTCAAGCACTCCGTCTGCATCGAAGGTGCCCGTAGGGCCCTTGCCCGTGCTAAAGTGCACTGGGGCAAGATGGACGCTGAGAAGCTTGTGACGGACGCTCCGCCGCCGGGCAGGGAGTATCGCAAGCCCGAGATGTATTATGAGAACGTCCTGAAGGGTGCCCACCTTATAGCGGGTGAATGCTCCAAAGATGTAATTTTTGAGTAAACTCGCATTTGTTATCCTGTACGCTTGAAAACTTGTTCATATGCGCTAAGCAACGCTTGTGAATTTAAAATATTAGCTTCTGTGCGGCCGTTTACTAAATATGAGAGATGGCGAGTCGTCGGCTTCTGCCCCCATGCCACGAGTGGTGGGGTGTTCGGGATAAACTTGAGCGCTCTTTTTCCCATTCTTGGGTCCTTCGAGGGAGGCGCTCAACGCAACGAACAAGGCAACCGGACTATAATGCTTGAACACTCTCACTTAGCCATAGAATTCTATAATTTTAAATTTCGGCAAAGCCCCTAGTATTCGGAAGACCGAGTTCGGGGCGCTATCCACGCCTGGGTCGGACAAAGCCAACACCTCGCTCTAAGCGGCATGAGTCTTTAGGGACTCGAAGAGACCTCTCGAACAGCGATCGGCTCTCGCCCTATCATGACGGTCAGTTATAGCTTTCTCCACTGAGGTGCTCAACCCATCTCAACCAGGGCACAATTGCAGTGGTTCTCCCAGCGCTACCTTAGCCGATATAATGGAACGTAAGGTACCAAAACATGGGAGCCGGGCAAACCCAACTATTGACCCAAGACATGATTCAGAGCCGATGCATATAATGCTATAAGTTCGGGGTGCCGCACTTGTGAAAGTGTTCGGACTTATCACACCATATGTTGGGGTACTTAAGCCCCTGGTGTATTTGGCCGTACCAGATCATACAAATGCAACATGTCATAAGTGAACATATATAGATAAGAAAAAGGAATGCGATAATAGGCAAAAGCTGTGCATTGTTTATTAAAAAAGCTGCGGTAAAAGCAGAACGATACAAATAGTGCGATAAGCAAGGGACGGGACTATTTGACATGTCCTCCTCCAGGAGTGAGCTGCAGGATGATATGTAAAACACGTATACTGCTCGTTATAGAGACCACCTGTACACTCGACGTAGCTTTCAGCTTCCCTGGCTGTTGCATCGTGTGTTCGGCAATTCTACTGCCGGATAAGGCTTCTTGAAAAAGGAGTCCTAAAAGTAAGAGGAAAAAGAAGAATGACACAATTGGGATCCCCTGGTGCGGTTGAGCCGCCCTTCTGGGCTTGCCGTGGTCGTGCCCCTCCCCCTATGCCCATGGTATTTCTAGAGCGTAATTATGTACACGTAGTACTGGTTTCGCGATTTCGCGAGGGCTAGGGTTGGGGCCGCATTGCTACGCGTGCTCAGAATGCACCAGGCGGTCTTGTTGTTGGTTACTTCGGGCGTGCTTGACAGTGTCCGGCCATTTAATTGCCGGACTCGAGAATTGCCTTAAGAGGCTGCTTTGTACTTCTGCCGCGAGGGCCGTCGTATGCTCCTCCGTTCGGAGAGAGCGTTCGGTGTTTCCGTTGACCGTAATGACTCCTCGAGGGCCTAGCATCTTGAGCTTGAGGTATGCGTAGTGCGGCACCGCTTTGAACTTTGCAAATGCGGTTCGTCCGAGCAGTGCGTGATAGCCGCTGCGGAACGGGACTATGTCGAAGATTAATTCCTCGCTTCGGAAGTTATCCGGTGATCCGAAGACCACTTCAAGTGTAACTGAGCCTGTACAGTTGGCCTCCACACCAGGTATGACGCCTTTAAAGGTCGTCTTTGTGGGTTTAATCCTTGAGGGGTCTATGTCCATCTTGCGCACTGTATCCTGATAAAGCAGGTTCAGGCTGCTGCCGCCGTCCATCAGGACTCTAGTGAGGTGAAATCCGTCAACGATTGGGTCTAGAACCAATGTGGCGAAGCCGCCATGGCGGATGCTAGTGGGGTGGTCCCTTCGAAAAAGTGATCGGGCAGGAGGACCACGGATTGAACTTTGGGGCGACTGGCTCCATCGCATATACGTCCCTTAGTGCACGCTTCCACTCCCGTTTGGGTATGTGGGTTGCGTATATCATGTTCACTGTCCGCACTTGTGGGGGGAAGCCCTTCTGTCCTCTATTGTTCGGCGGCCGGGGCTCCTCCTCGTCATCGCTATGCAGCCCCTTGTCATTGTTTTTGGCAGTTAGCTTGCCTGCCTGCTTGAACACCCAACAATCCCTGTTGGTGTGATTGGCTGGCTTTTCGGGGGTGCCGTGTATCTGGCATGAGCGATCGAGTATTCGGTCCAAATTGGACGGGCCCGGAGTATTTCTTTTGAATGGCTTTTTCCGCTGACCGGGTTTAGAGCCTCTGAATCCGGCATTGACTGCCGTATCCTCAGTATTATCGCCATTAATGCGGCGCTTGTGCTTGTTGCGACGCGACCTGGCGTTGTTGTCCTTGGTATCCGAATTACTAGGGCACTTGGTCATGTTGTTACTACGAGCTAGCCAGCTATCCTCTCCCGCGCAGAAGCGGGTCATGAGTGTTGTGAGGGCTGCCATGGATTTCGGCTTTTCCTGTCCTAGGTGCCGGGCAAGCCACTCATCGCGGATGTTATGTTTGAAGGCTGCAAGGGCCTCTGCATCCGGACAGTCGACGATTTGATTTTTCTTGGTTAGGAACCATGTCCAGAATTGTCTGGCCGATTCTTCTGGCTGCTGAATTATGTGGCTTAGGTCATCGGTGTCTGGTCGTCGCACATAGGTGCCCTGGAAGTTGTTGAGGAATGCGGCTTCTAGATCTTCCCAACAACCAATTGACTCCACTGGCAAGCTGTTAAGCCAAATTCGAGCTGGTCCTTTAAGCTCGAGTGGGAGGTTATCGATGGCGTGTAGATCATCACCACGGGCCATGTGGATATGGAGGAGATAGTCCTTAATCCAGACCGCAGGATCTGTTGTGCCGTCGTATGATTCAATGTTTACGGGTTTGAAACCCTCAGGGATTTGATGATCCATCACTTCGTCTGTGAAGCATAGTGGGTGTGCAGCGCCTCTGTATTGGGCTATATCCCGACACAACTCAAATGAGCTTTGTCTACTGTGTTCGGCCCGGTCGGAATTGCCATATCCGGCGTGACGGTTATCATCATGTATCGTGGGGCGCCCATGCGATCCATAGATCGATCTTGTTTGCCTTGCCTTGTCCTCCAGTATATCCCGCAGGTCTGGCGCATTCTCCCGTGTCTTGGTATTTTTTGAGCGGCGCCGGGGTGCGGCTTGAGTGGAGGGCCGAGATGCCTCTCTGTCACGGCCACAAGGTGGCCGGTCTGCCGTATTATGCGCTGGTGATGTAGGTTTAGGTGCTTCCTCCTTTAATCGGGGTAGCAGCCTGCGTTTTGGGTAGCTCTTGGAGGGGCGTTCGAGTTCATACTCTTCGGACGCAAGGACTTCAGTCCATCTGTCGGCTAGCAAGTCTTGGTCAGCTCTAAGCTATTGCTGCTTTTTCTTGAGGCTGTTTGGCATGGCCATAAGCTTGCGTTTGAAACGCTCTTGTTCGACGGGACCTCAGGCATGAAAAATTCGTCGTCGTCGAGGCTTGCCTCGTCTTCGGAGGGAGGCATGTAATTATCGTCCTCTACCTCTCTGCCTGCCGCTCTCTCATGAGGGCTGGCTTCTCCATCCTCCCGCACTGAATCCTGCTGGAGGGAGTTGTCTTCGGCACTGTACGGGGTGTTATTGTCTCCCATGCTAGAATCGCCGTTTTTGCTGTGGCGGGATTTAGAGCGGCGCCGCTGACGCCGGCGCTTAGGCTATTTCTTGGAGGGGTCATCCTCCGTTGTTCCATCGCCATTCCCATCTTTTGGGATATCCACCATGTAAATGTCGTATGATGAGGTGGCCTTCCAGTGCCCTGTAGGCGCTGGTTCTTGGTCGTCTCCTACATCGTCGTCCATACCGTCGATGTCTTCGGAGTCGAAGTCGAGCATGTCGGTTAGATCATCGATAGTGACTACTAAGTGGGTGGTGGGTGGGTTTTGAATTTCTTCATCGTCCGCATCCCAACCTTCCTGACCATAATTCGGCCAGGGCTCTCCTGATAAAGAGAGAGACTTTAGTGAATTCAGGATGTCGCCAAAGGGCGAGTGCTGAAAGATGTCCGCGGCGGCGAACTCCATAACCGGCGCCCAGTCGGATTCGATTGGCAGGAGCGCGGGGGGTTCGGAGTCCGGAGAGGAGTCCGGCACCTTGGAGTCACGAGCTTCGCAAAGGATAGGGTTGGTGTTCAGCTCAATCGCCGTAGAGATTGCAGCCCCCAAGGCGGTGTCCAGCCATCCGTCCTCGATCGGCGCAGTAGGCTCTGAGCTAAGGGTCGGAGCGGACACTGGTGCGGCCTCCAGGGCACTGTCTGGCGGCAGAGCTAGATCATGCCCTTCGTGACAGTGTCGCGCGCTTGGCTGTGGCTTGAACCCGTCGAAGATCAAGTCTCCGCGGATGTCAGCCGTGTAGTTCAAACTTCCAAATCTGACCTGATGGCCAGGGGTGTAGCTTTCGATCTACTCCAGATTGCCAAGCGAATTGGCCCGCAGTGCAAAGGTGCCGAATACGAAGATCTGTCCAGGGAGAAAAGTCTCACCCTGGACCGCATCGTTGTTGATGATCAGAGGAGCCATCGGGCCTAAAGATGACGACACAGAGGAACTCTCAATGAAAGCACCAATGTCGGTGTCAAAACCGGCGGATCTCGGGTAGGGGGTCCCGAACTGTGCGTCTAGGCGGATGGTAACAGGAGACAAGGGACACGATGTTTTTACCCAGGTTCGGGCCCTCTCGATGGAGGTAAAACCCTACTCCTGCTTGATTGATATTGATGATATGGGTAGTACAAGAGTTGATCTACCACGAGATCAGAGAGGCTAAACCCTAGAAGCTAGCCTATGGTATGATTGTTGTTCGTCCTACGGACTAAAACCCTCCGGTTTATATAGGCATCGAAGAGGGTTAGGGTTACACAGAGTCTGTTACAATGGTAGGAGATCTACATATCCGTATCGCCAAGCTTGCCTTCCACGCCAAGGAAAGTCCCATCCGAACACGGGATGAAGTCTTCAATCTTGTATCTTCATAGTCCAGGAGTCCGACCGAAGATGATAGTTCGGCTATCCGGACACCCCCTAGTCCGGGACTCCCTCAAACATCCTTTTGTAAAAGATTTGTAAGAGGCCTAGAAATTTTAGAGAAGTCTTTAATAAACCTCCTATAGAAACCAGCATGACCGAGAAAACTATGAATACCTTTAATGTCTTTAGGACATGTCATTTTGTCAATTGCATCAACTTTAGCTTTATACACCTCAATACCTCGTTCAGAAATTTTATGTCCCAAGACAATACCTCCATTAACCATAAAGTGGCACTTCTCCCAATTCAAAACAGGATTAGTTTGCTCACATCTATGCAAAACTTGATCAAGGTTTCTTAAGCAATCGTCAAAAGAAGTTCCATAAACGGAAAAGTCGTCCATGAAAACCTCAACAATCATTTCACAAAAATCAGAGAATATAGCAGTCATACATCTTTGAAAGGTAGCAGGTGCATTGCATAAACCAAAAGGCATAAGTATATAAGTATAAGTTCCAAAAGGACAAGTAAAGGTGGTTTTCTCTTGATCATGTTGTGAAACAGGTATTTGAGAAGAACCAGAATATCCATCAAGAAAGCAAAAGTGTGTGTGCTTTGATAATCTCTCTAGCTTTTGATCAATAAAAGGAAAAGGGTAATGATCTTTTCTAGTTGCTTTATTTACTTTCTAAAATAAATTACCATTTTATAGCCAGTGACAATTCTTTGTGGAATAATTTCATTTTTATCATTAGGAACAACAGTAATATCTCCCTTCTTAGGGACACAATGAACGGGACTTACCCATCTACTATCAGCTATGGGATAGATTATACCTGCTCAAGAAGCTTTAATATTTCAGTTCTTACCAATTCTTTCATTTTAGGATTCAACCGTCGTTCATGATAAACAACGGGTTTAGCATTAGGTTCCATGTTAATCTGATGCTGACACAGAGTGGGACTAATGCCCTTAAGATCATCAAGAGTATATCTTATAGCAGTTCGGTGCTACTTCAGAATTTTCAATAATCTTTCTTCTTCATGTTCTGAAAGGTTAGCAGTAATAATAACAGGATATATCTTTTTCTCATGAAGACAGGCATATTTCGAAGTGTCTGGAAATTGTTTTAATTCAAACACAGGATCGCCTTTAGGTGGAGGAGGACCTCCTATAGTTTCAATGGGAAAATTGTGTTTAAGCAGAGGTCGTTGTTCAAAGAATATTTTATCTATTTCATTCCTTTCTTGCATATGCATATTGTTTTCGTGGTCAAGCAAATATTGTTAGGATCAGTAGGAGGCACGACAATAGAAGCAAGACCAATTATTTCATCCTTACTAGGTAATTCTTTCTTATGAGGTTGTCTATTAAACTTAGAAAAATTAAACTCATGAGACTCATCACCAAAACTAACACTGACGGTTTGTTTATGACAATCTATTTTAGCATTAATGGTGTTCAAGAAAGGCCTACCAAAGATAATGGGACAAAAGTCATCTTGTGGGGAACCAAGAACTAGAAAATCATTAGGATATTTTATTTTCCCACACAAGACTTCAACATCTCTAACAATCCCAAGTGGTGTGGTGATGTCTCTATTAGCAAGTTTAATAGTAACATCTATATCTTCTATTTCATCGGGTGCTATATCATTCATAATTTCATGGTATAGGGTAAAAGGAATAACACTCATGCTAGCACCTAAGTCACATAAACCTTGATAATAGTGATCTCCTATTTTAACTGAGATAATAGGCATGCCAACAATGGGTCTATGTTTATCTTTTTCATCGGGTTTGGCAATTCTAGCAACTTCATCACAGAAGTAAATAACATGCCCATCTATATTTTCTACCAAGAGAACTTTAACCATATAAACACTAGGTTCTACTTTGATTTGTGATGTCTACTACGTAACCTTCTCCTTGTAGACGTTGTTGGGCCTCCAAGTGCAGAGATTTGTAAGACAGTAGCAAATTTCCCTCAAGTGGATGACCTAAGTTTTATCAATCCGTGGGAGGTGTAGGATGAATATGGTCTCTCTCAAACAACCCTGCAACCAAATAACAAAGAGTCTCTTGTGTCCCCAACACACCCGATACAATGGTAAATTGTATAGGTGCACTAGTTCGGCGAAAAGATGGTGATACAAGTGCAATACGAATGGTAGATATAGGTTTTTGTAATCTGAAATTATAAAAATAGCAAGGTAACTAATAATAAAAGTGAACACGAACAGTATTGCAATGCTTAGAAACAAGGCCTAGGGTTCATACTTTCACTAGTGCAAGTTGTCTCAACAATAATAACATAACTGGATCATATAACTATCTCTCAACATGGAACAAAGAGTCACTCCAAAGTCACTAATAGCTGCGAACAAACGAAGAGATTATTGTAGGGTACGAAAACACCTCAAAGTTATCCTTTCTAATCGATCTATTAAAGAGTCCATAGTAAAATAACACGGAGCTATTCTTTCCATTCGATCTATCATAGAGTTCGTACTAGAATAACACCTTAAGACAGAAATCAACCAAAACCCTAATGTTACCTAGATACTCCAATGTCACCTCAAGTATCTGCGGGTATGATTATATGATATGCATAATACAATCTCAGATTCATCTATTCAACCAACTCAAAGAACTTCAAAGAGTGCCCCAAAGTTTCTACCGAAGAGTCAAGACGAAAACGTGTGCCAACCCCTGTGCATAAGTTCACAAGGTCACTGAACCCGCAAGTTGATCACCAAAACATACATCAAGTAGATCACGTGAATATCCCATTGTCACCACAGATAAGCACATGCAAGACATACATCAAGTGTTCTCAAATCCTTAAAGACTTAATCCGATAAGATAACTTCAAAGGGAAAACTCAATCCATTACACGAGAATAGAGGGGGAGAAACATCATAAGATCCAACTATAATAGCAAAGCTCGCGATACATCAAGATCGTGCCGAATCAAGATCACGAGAGAGAGAGAGAGAGAGATCAAACACATAGCTACTGGTACATACCCTCAGCCCCGAGGGTGAACTACTCCCTCCTCGTCATGGAGAGCGCTGGGATGGTGAAGATGGCCATCGGTGATGGATCCCCCCCTCTGGCAGGGTGTCAGAACAGGGCCCCGATTTGTTTTCGGTGGCTATAGAGGCTTGCGGCGGCGGAACTCCGATCTAGGTTTCTATCTGGGGGTTTCTGTATTTATAAGAATTTTTGGCATCGGTCTCACATCAGGGGGGGGGTCTCCGAGTCATCCACGAGATAGGGGGCGCGCCCAGGGGGGTAGGGTGCGCCCTCCACCCTCGTGGATGGCTCGGTACTCTTCTGGCCCAACTCTTTTACACCTGGGGCTTCTTTTGGTCCGTAAAAAATCATCAAAAATTGGCACGTCAATTGGACTCCGTTTGGTATTCCTTTTTTGTAAAACTCAAAAACAAGGAAAAAACAGAAACTAGCACTGGGCTCTAGGTTAATAGGTTAGTCCCAAAAATCAAATAAAATAGCATATAAATGCATATAAACATCCAAGACGGATAATATAATAGCATGAATACTTCATAAATTATAGATACGTTGGAGACGTATCAGCATCCCCAAGCTGAATTCCTGCTCGTCCTCGAGTAGGTAAATGATAAAAGTAATAATTTATGAAGTGTGAATGCTAGCAGGTGCACAAGTTTGATCAATGATAAATTCAATCACCTTTTCTACCATCGTTATATGTCATAACAGTAGCTCATCTCATAAAACTTGTCACGATCAAGTAACAAGCTATTCATATGTTAAAGCATAGACCATAAACTTTCTTGAAAACTAGCAAACTATGTTCTCAGTCATCAAAAAATTGCAATTCATCTTATTTTCAGGAAGGGTCTATGTAAGAGCTTTGATTTAGCAAATCCCACATACTCAACTATCATATAGTCTTCCATGATTGCTACCACTCAATGCATACTTTTAGAACAAATAGCATCCATCGAACATAGAGAAAGATAGGGGCTTAATGTTTCGCCTCCCAACTTACTTATCATATAGATAATTGTCAACAATAATAATTCATGATCAAATATATTTGAATGGCCATATATGCTTAGATCTTTCCCCATCACATGATGCTTGCCAACGAAAGAGTAGGTTGGAATGAGAAAGAATACTACTGACTCTGGCATAGAACTAAAAGATAGGCCCTTCGTAGAGGGAAGCAGGGATTTGCAGAGGTGCCAGAGCTCAAAGCTTGTAAAACAGAGATAAAAATAATTTTGAGATGTATGCTTTCATTGTCAACATAACAACCAAGAGTTCCCAATATGTTCCATACTAGATACATTATAGGAGGTTCCCAAACAGAAAGGTAAAGATTTTACTCCCCCTCCACCAACAATCACACTCCACGGCTTGTCCGAAACAAAGGGTGCCATCCAACTATCAACATTCCTGTTTTTTTAATTATTTGCGATTTTGTTTTTGATCTTTTGATCATTGGACTGGGCATCCCAGTTACCAGCCATTTTACTATGAATGATAAGTGGAGTCCACTCATCGTGAGAATAACCCACCTAGCATGGAAGATACTGACAGCCCCTAGTCTCTACATGAGCGATTCGGGCATACAAAACAGATTATTATTTGAAGGTTTAGAGTTTGGCACATGAAAATTTACTTGGAACAGCAGGTAACTACCGCATATAGGTAGATATGGTGGACATTCATGGAAGAAACTTGGTTCAAGGAATTTGGATGCACAAGCAGTATTCCCACTTAGTACAGATATTTTGGCTAGCAAAGGATTCTAAATAGCAAGCACCACATGTTGGAGGATCTATAACAATATATCTTATATACAAATATACCCAAACATAACTCATTAAGTTGTCTTCCTTGTCCAACTTCAACTAATTTGATCAAGTTTGAAAATAATTAATGGGGCTCACAATCATAGAAGATGTCCAAGATAGTATATTTATATGTGAAATCTCTCTTCCTTCAATATTCTTTCATGAATTGTTCAAGTGACCAATACTATGTTTGCTAATTTTCAATAAATTTACCACCTCTACTTCTTATATGTGAAGTCATTACTCCCCATGGGATAAGCATATGAAACATATATAATTTCAGATTTATGATATTCAACTCATTCAACCATTTACTCATAGGATATAAGTGAAGCACACGAGTAAACTACTCTAAAAAGATATAAGTGAAGATCAATGAGTAGTTGAATAATTATGTAACTATGTGAAGACTCTCAAACATTTAAGAATTTAATATCTTGGGATATTATTCAAACAACAAGTAAAACAAAAAAAAATAGATTGACGCTCCAAGCAAAACACATATCATGTGGTGAATAAAAATATAGCTCCAAGTAAAGTTACCGATGAATGAAGACGAAAGAGGGGATGCCTTCCGGGGCATCCCCAAGCTTAGGCTCTTGGTTGTCCTTGAATATTACCTTGGGGTGACTTGGGCATCCCCAAGCTTAGGCTCTTGGCACTCCTTATTCCATAGTCCATCGAATCTTTACCCAAAACTTGAAAACTTCACAACACAAAACTCAACAGAAAACTCGTAAGCTCCGTTAGTATAAGAAAATAAAACCACCACTTAGTTAGTGTTGTGAACTCATTATAAATTCATATTGGTGTAATATATACTGTATTCCAACTTCTCTATGGTTCATGCCCTCCGATACTACTCATAGATTCATCAAAATAAGCAAACAATACATAGAAAACAGAATCTGTCAAAAACAGAACTGTCTGTAGCAATCTGTAACTTTCGAATACTTCTGTAACTCAAATAATTCTGAAATAAATTGGTAGACGTGAGTAATTTGTCCATTAATCTTCTGAAAAAATAATCAACTTAAAATCACTCTCCAGTAAAAAATGGAACTAATCTCCTGAGCGCAAAGTTTCTGTCTTTTTTACAGCAAGATCACATTAACTTTTACCCAAGTCTTCCCAAAGGTTCTACTTGGCACTTTATTGAAACAAAAGATATAAAACATGATTACTACAGTAGCTTAATCATGTGAACACACAAAAATAGTAAAGGTAAATATTGGGTTATCTCCCAACAAGCGCTTTTCTTTAATGCCTTTTAGCTAGGCATGATGATTTCAATGATGCTCGCATAAAAGATAAGAATTGAAACATAACGGGAGCATCATGAAGAATATGACTAACGTATTTAATCCTAACCCACTTCCTATGCATAGGGATTTTATGAGCAAACAACTTATGGAAAGAACAACTATCATAGGAAAGCAAAACAAGCATAGCTTCAAGAATTTCAACACATAGAGAGGAAACTTGATATTATTGCAATTCCTACAAGCACATGTTCCTCCTTCATAATAAATTTCAGTAGCATAATGAATGAATTCAACAATATAACTATCACATAAAGCACTATTTTCATGATGCACAAGCATAGAAAATTTACTACTCTCCACATAAGCAAAATTCTTCTCATGAATAATAGCGGGAGCAAAATCAACAATATAACTATCATGTGAGGCATAATCCAATTGAAAATTAAAATCAAGATGACAAGTTTCATGGTTATCATTATTCTTTATAGCATACAAGTCATCGCAATAATCATCATAGATTGTTACTTTGTTCTCATAATCAATTGGAACCTTTCCGAAATAGTGGATTCATCACTAAATAATGTCATGACCTCTCCAAATCCACTTTCATAATTATCACAATAAGATTCAACACCCTCCAGAATAGTGGGATCATTACTTCCTAAAGTTGACACTCTTCCAAACTCATTTTCACCAATATAATCATCATAAATAGGAGGCATGCTTTCATCATAATAAAAATTCTCATAAAAACTTGGGGGACTAAAAATATCTTATTCATCAAACATAGCATCCCCAAGCTTGTGGCTTTGCATATCATTAGCATCATGGATATTCAAGGAATACATACTAACAACATGGCAATCATGCTCATCATTCAAAGATTTAGTGCCAAACATTTTAATGCATTCTTCTTCTAACACTTGAGCACAATTATCGGAATCCTTATTTTCACGAAAGACATTAAAAAGATGAAGCATATGAGGCACCCTCAACTCCATTTTTTGTAGTTTTCTTTTATAGACTAAACTAGTGATAAAACAAGAAACTAAAAGATTCGATTACAAGATCTAGAGATATACCTTCAAGCACTCACCTCCCCGGCAATGGCGTCAGAAATTAGCTTGATGTCTACTACGTAACCTTCTCCTTGTAGACGTTGTTGGGCCTCCAAGTGCAGAGGTTTGTAGGACAGTAGCAAATTTCCCTCAAGTGGATGACCTAAGGTTTATCAATCCGTGGGAGGTGTAGGATGAAGATGGTCTCTCTCAAACAACCCTGCAACCAAATAACAAAGAGTCTCTTGTGTGCCCAACACACCCAATATAATGGTAAATTGTATAGGTGCACTAGTTTGGCGAAGAGATGGTGATACAAGTGCAATATGGATGGTAGATATAGGTTTTTGTAATCTGAAATTATAAAAACAGCAAGGTAAATAATAATAAAAGTGAGCACGAACGGTATTGCAATGCTCAGAAACAAGGCCTAGGGTTCATACTTTCACTATTGCAAGTTCTCTCAACAATAATAACATAACTGGATCATATAACTATCCCTCAACATGCAACAAAGAGTCACTCCAAAGTCACTAATAGCGTAGAACAAACGAAGAGATTATTGTAGGGTACGAAAACACCTCAAAGTTATCCTTTCTGATCGATCTATTCAAGAGTCCATAGTAAAATAACACAAAGCTATTCTTTCCGTTCGATCTATCATAGAGTTCGTACTAGAATAACACCTTAAGACAAAAATCAACCAAAACCCTAATGTTACCTAGATACTCCAATGTCGCCTCAAGTATTCGCGGGTAGATTATATGTTATGCATCACACAATCTCAGATTCATCTATTCAACCAAAACAAAGAACTTCAAAGAGTGCCCCAAAGTTTCTACCAGAGAGTCAAGATGAAAACGTGTGCCGACGCCTATGCATAAGTTCACAATGTCACTGAACCCGCAAGTTGATCACCAAAACATACATCAAGTAGATCACGTGAATATCCCATTATCACCACAGATAAGCACATGCAAGACATTCATCAAGTGTTCTCAAATCCTTAAAGACTCAATTCGATAAGATAACTTCAAAGGGAAAACTCAATCCATTACAAGAGAATAGAGGGGAGAAACATCATAAGATCCAACTATAATAACAAAGCTCGCGATACATCAAGATCGTGCCAAATCAAGAACACAAGAGAGAGAGAGGGATCAGACACATAGCTACTGGTACATACCCTCAGCCCCGAGGGTGAACTACTGCCTCCTCGTCATGGAGAGCACCGGGATGATGAAGATGGCCACCGGTGATGGATCACCCCTCCGTCAGGGTGTCGGAATAGGGTCCCGATTGGTTTTTGGTGGCTACATAGGCTTGCGGCGGCGGAACTCCCGATCTAGGTTTCTTTCTGGGGGTTTCTGTATTTATAGGATTTTTGGCGTCGGTCTCACGTCAGTGGGTCTCCAAGTCGTCCACGAGATAGGGGGCGCGCCCAGGGGGGGTAGGGCGCGGCCTCCACCCTTGTGGATGGCTTGGTACTCTTCTGGCCCATCTCTTTTACTCCGGGGGCTTCTTTTGGTCTATAAAAAATCATCAAAAATTGGCACGTCAATTGGACTCCGTTTGGTATTCCTTTTCTGTAAAACTCAAAAACGAGGAAAAACAGAAACTGGCACTGGTCTCTAGGTTAATAGGTTAGTCCCAAAAATCATATAAAATAGCATATAAATGCATATAAAACATCCAAGATGGATAATATAATGGCATGAATACTTCATAAATTATAGATACGTTGGAGACGTATCAATTTGTTCAGTAGGTTTAGGTGCTCTAATATTACTTTTATTGACCACGGTTGAAACCTTTAGCATGCTCTTTTATCCCAATAGGGAAAGGTGGTCTTTCAATATAAGCAGTAGGAACAACTGGATCAACATTGTAAATAATAGTTTCATCTTTAGCTATGACTGGTTCTTTAATTTCTTCTTTAATAGGGGGATGATATTTAAACCACTTCTCTTTAGGGAGATTGACATGGGTAGCAAATGATTCAAAAAAGAGGCTACTATCTTAGAATCAAGTCCATATTTAGTGCTAAACTTGTGAAAAGCATCGGTATTCATAAAAGATTTAACACAATCAAACTTAAGCTTAATACCTGACTCTTTACCTTTGTCAAGTTCCCAATATTCAGAGTTGCATTTAATTCTTTCCAAAAGATCCCACCTGAATTCAATAGTCTTCTTCATATAAGAACCAATACAAGAAGTATTGAGCATGGATTGATCATCACGAGAAAGCCGAGCATAAAAATTATGAATGATAATTTCTCTCGAGAGCTCATGATTGGGGCATGAATATAACATTGACTTAAACCTCCCCCAAGCTAGAGCGATACTTTCTTCTTCACGAGGCCAAAAATTATATATATAATTCCGACCATGATGAACGAGATGCATAGGATAATTTTTTTGGTGAAATTCCAATTTCAGTTGATTCTAATTCCAAGATCCAATATCATCACATAGCCTATACCATGCCAATGCTTTTCCCTTCAAAGATAAAGGGAAATCTCTCTTCTTAGCTTCATCTCCGGGTAAACCTTTGAGCTTAAATAATCCAGAAATTTCATCGACATATATCAAGTGCATACCAGGATGTTCGGTTCCATCTCCTGCATAAGGATTAGCTAGCAGTAGTTCTATCATACCCGAAGGAATTTCATAACCAATATTTTTAGTAGGTGCAGTAGGTTGAGGGGAAACTAATTGTGGTTCCGTTCAACGTGAAGATACCCCGAACAAACCCCTCAAAGTATTGTTATCCATAGTAACAAGTGACAATAAATTTCAGCACGTAGTAATAATTTTTCCTTACAAAGAGTGCTTCACTCCCCGACAATGGTGCCAGAAAAGAGCCTTGATGATACACAAGTATAGGGGATCAGTCGTAGTCCTTTCGATAAGTAAGAGTGTCGAACCCAACGAAGAGCAGAAGGAAATGACCAGTGGTTTTCAGCAAGGTAATCTCTGCAAGCACTGAAATTATAAGTAACGAGTAGTTTCATAGCAAAATAGTTTGTAATGAGCAAATAATGGTAACGATAAATAAAGTGCAGCAAGGTAGCCCAATTTTTTTGAGGCAAAGGACGGGCAAAAATGGTCTCTTATAATAAGCAAAGCATTCTCGAGGGTACAAGGAAATTTCATCTAGTTACTTTCATCATGTTGGTTTGATTCGTGTTTGCTACTTTGATAATTTAATATGTGGGTGGACCGGTGCTTAGGTGAAGTTCTTACTTGAACAAACCTCCTACTTATGATTAACCCCCTCGCAAGCATCCACAACTATGAGAAAAGTATTAAGATAAAATCTAACCATAGCATTAAGCTTTTGGATCCAAATCGGTCCCTTACGAAGTAGCGCATAAACTAGGGTTTAAGCTTCCCATCATCTAATAACTACTTCGCAATGCATTACCTTACGCCCAAATACGGAGAAGTGCCATGTAGTCGACATTCACATGACACCACTAAGAGAATCACAACATACATATCATCAAAATATCGAACACATATCAAGTTCACATGATTACTTGCAACAAGGTTTCTCCCGTGACCTCAAGAACAAAAGTAATTACTCACAAATGGTAATCATTCTCATGATCAGAGGAGTATTAAATAGCATAATGGATCTGAACATATAATCTTCCACCAAATAAACCATATGGTAATCAACTACAAGATGTAATCAACACGACTAGTCACCCACAAGCACCAATCTGAGGTTCCGGTACAAAGATTGAACACAAGAGATGAACTAGGGTCTGAGAGGAGATGGTGTTGTTGAATATGTTGATGGAGATTGCCCTCTCGAAGATGGCAGAGTTGTTGGTGATGATGATGATGATGATTTCCCCCTCCGGGAGGGAAGTTCCCCCAGCGGAATCACTTTGCTGGAGGGCAAAAGTGCTCCTGCACAAGTTCCACCTCGACACGGCGGCGCTTCGTCCCCAAAGTCCTCTCCTTTTTTTTCTAGGTTAAAATGACTTATATACCAGAAGAGGGGCACCAGAGGTGGGCCGAGGAGAGCACAGCCCACCAGGGTGCGCCTGGGCTCCCCGGTGCGCCCATGTGGGTTGTGCCCACATGGTGGGCCCCCTCTGGTGATTATTTGCTCCATTATTCCACATACATTCCAAAATAATTCTCCGTAAATTTTCAGCTCATTTGGAGATGTGCAGAATAGGTAACTCCGACGTAGCTTTTCCAGGTCCAGAATTCCAGCTGCCGGTATTCTCCCTCTTTGTGTGAACCTTGCGTATTATGAGAGAAAAGCCGTTAGAATTACTCCAAGAGGTATTATTATGCATAAAAACATAGTAAATAACAGTAGGTAAACATGATGCAAAATGGACGTATCACATGGTTGCTTGTTGATATGCTTGAGTACTGAAGTCTTCATGTCAAATATAGACTATTACTTTAAACCATTTGAAAGTCCAAATGTCCATGCTACAAAAGAAAAGAATATGTGATGAACATTTTAGGCAGCATTCCACATCAAACATTCTCATTTTATCATTTACCTACTCGAGGACGAGCAGGAATTAAGCTTGGGGAGGCTGATACGTCTCCAACGTATCTATAATTTTTGATTGTTCCATGCTGTTATATTGTCATTCTTGGATGTTTTACATTCATTTTATAGCAACTTTATATCATTTTTTGGGACTAACCTGACATTGTGCCTAGTGCCAGTTGTTGTTTTTTGCTTGTTTTTTAGTTCACAGAATATCCATCTCAAACGCAGTCCAAACTCCAAATGCAGCGGAACTTTTTGGAGATTTTTTTCTGCCCAGAAGACAACTTGCGAGCCTAGAAAGTGCACAAGGGAAGGGCCGGGCTGACAACCCATCAGGATGCCCAGATGGGTGGTGGGCCCATGAAGGTCCTTTCCACCCCCTCTCAGCTCTATAAATACCCAATATTCAAGCTAGGGGAGTCGACCAAACACAATTCCAGCCGCCGCAAGTTCCAGAACTATGAGATCCAATCTAGAGCCCTTTTCTGGCACCTTGCCGGAGGGGAACACGATCATAGGGGGGTTCATCATCCTCATTGGTGCTCCTTTGATGATGCGTGAGTAGTTTACCACAGACCTACAGGTCCGTAGGCAGTAGCTAGATGGCTTCTTCTCTCTTTTTGATTCTCAATACAATGTTCTCCTTGATGTTCTTGGAGATCTATTTGATGTAATGACTTTTTGCAGTATGTTTGTTGGGATCCGATGAAGTGCGAGTTTATGATCAGTTCTATCTATGAATATTATTTGAGTCTTCTTTGATCTCTTCTATGCATGATTATTATAGCCTCGTATTTCTTCTCCGAAACTTTGGTTTGGTTAGGCCAGCTAGATTGATTTTTCTTGCAATGAGAAGAGGTGCTTTGTGATGGGTTCGATCTTGCGGTGTTCTCACCCAGTGACAGAAGGGGTAGCGAGGCACGCATGTACCATTGCTATTAAGGATAAAATATGGGGCTTATTGCTACATGAATAGATCTTGTCTACATCATGTCATCGTTCTTATTGCATTACGCTGTTTTTCCATGAACTTAATACAGTAGATGCATGCTGGATAGCGGTCGATGTGTGGAGTAATAGTAGTAGATGCAGGGAGGAGTCGGTCTACTAATCTTGGACATGATGCCTACACTACAAAAAAATACACTTCTGTGATCATACATGTTTGTCATGTTTTCTGTCATGCATGTACATGCATGACGATTTTATGACAGAATCAAGATAGTCATACATGTGCTGTCGTAGAAGTGTTCCATGACATTACCAAAATTATCATCACAGAAGTGTCCACTTCCATGACGATAAATCGCATGTCATAGAAGTGCTTTCGTGAAGGGTAACCGACACATGGCATCCACCCTAACGGGTCGCCATTAAACTATCGGGTTTCGGTTTGGATCCGATAACCCGTTAACGGCTCGGACCAATGGCGGTTTTCCATGTGTAAAATTCTCATTCACCGATGATCCACGTGTCGGCTCAGCGTTGGGCCAGATGTCAACCGTCCATTTGACAAGAACCGCCAATGATACTTTGACATGTGGGACGGCCCAATAGAGGCCCACATAGGTTTAAAAGCCGGCCCAAGAACAGGCCCACAAGATTTCGTCAAATCTAATTGGCCAGCTCGTTAACAGCCTCACATTTTCCGGACCAAATTATAGCCCACATGAGATATGGGTCGTTAAGTGACTACAATATTCTGGGCTAGTTTACGGCCCATATCAAATCCGGCCCGTTAACAGCCTGCAATAGTTTGGGCCAAATTATGGTCCATACCTGATCCGACCCGTTAACTGACTTTCATTTTTTGGGCCAAATTACAGCCCATAACAGATATGGCCCTTCTAACACCTATTGTGCCATTGGGCCCATTGGGGGCCTTATTTGCTCATCGGCCTCTTAATGGCATGTTTAACAGTTTGGCCCGATATTAGTTTCAGCCTGTCAGCAGCCCTTTCTACATATGGGCCTCTTTCAGCCCGATTTCACTTGAGGCCATTTAAAGGCCTGAGTTGCACCTCGGCCTAATTATGGTCCGTAGTTACTTTCGGCCTCTTAACAGCCCGTAGTCTTCGTGGATACATTCTAGCCCAAACTGCATATCGACACGTTAAAGGCCCTTGAGAGTGTTGGGCCTAATTTTGGCCCATTATACATCCGGCCTGCTTCCCTCTCGTCATGTAATTGGGTCAGCCAAGGCCCAAAAACATTTCACCCTGTTAATGGCCCGTCACCCGAATGGGCCAATAATGGGCCGATTTATATTAAAGCATGTTGTTGGCCCATGATTTGTTGGCCACAATTAAGGTTGAATCTTGTTTTCTACCTATTAAAAGCCTATTTAATTTTCTGCCACAATTAAGGCTAGCGGTTTACTCGACCTTTTAAAGGCCCGAAACTAATAGTGGGCAAGATTAAGACTAGACCTAACTAATGGCCCAAGATGATTCTAGATCCACGCTTCGGCCCGTACTAGTGATTGGCGACCGGCCAGTTTTACTACAGAAATTATTATTTTGTAAACCTAACCTATTTGCTCATTGCACATCAATCAAAGATTATGACCTTTTCTCAGAGCGACGACAACATAAACAACAAATAAATTACAACATCGTGATGAAGAATAAACCTACACTATACAACAATTACAACATATTACATCCCCTGGGCATCAAAGTTCACCGCCAGTGATAATAAAGGGCAACCAGACAACAGATTCCATAAACTAGGCAGGTCGCCACCAGTGGAAGTTAACAGGCCAACAAAATAATAGACAGAACCGGCAACACTTCAACACAGTTCAAGAAAGGTTAGCCCGGCCCAGGAGCTGCAGCGCAAGCAGCTTAGCAACCTGATGAGACTGTGCTTCTTTGACGCTTATATCCACCAACTTAAGCTGCATAGCATCAATAAACGTTTTGTACTTATGGTTAATCTTGCATAGAGATTGGAGTTCCAGTCGGATTTGAGCGGAAGCATGGCTTTCTGTTTGACTTTCAGACTGAAGAAGTCAAACAAATTTAGGCGGTGACTTCATCGAGCTTGTGTCACTGAGTAAGTTTGACACTACATCAAGATATGACTTTGTGGTTGTGTCCCTACCCTCATGATGTGTTGCCTTCTTCTCTGGAATATATGTTGGAGGGACAAACAATGGGTTCGTCTCACTATCATTGTGGCAGTTCTTCCTAGCAGCATTGTTGTTACCCTGAAAGAGAAACAAGTAGGTAGATATAGGTTTTGCACGTATAAGCATCAGCACTGTCAATTCGTCTCATTTCTTTGTTAGAAATAAAGAGACTTAACATACTAGGCATTGTTCATAGTTAAGACAGCAAGAAATGGCATTGCGCAGGAGCGGCCAGCTTCACCAGACCACTGGATTACAGATCAAGAACACAAGCATACATGTATTTCTAAAAACTGTATAATCATGAATGGTGAGTGTACTGCCAATTTATTCCATTTCAGGTTGGTAAATAAAGAGATCCGATTTAAATAACATTAATATAATATAGCATTGTTCATAGTTGAGACATAGCAGGATATGAGAATGTGCTGTTGTTGGTAGTTTCACCACACCACTGGATTACAGATCAAGAACACAAGCATACACATAGTGCTAAAGAAGATAACTTTCTATGTTTAGTTTAATTTACATGGTACAAATAAGGAACTAGGTTGTACAATTAAAGACTAAAATTGAGAAGGACAAACTTATGTTTATGTACTTCTTCTTTATAAACTTTGAACAAGAATTTGATGTAGACGACAAAAATAAATAGCATTTGCACTCATAGCTATCCAAATATACACAACAAAGTTTGAAGGCTTGAGGAGGATAAACTTACATTAGTAGTGAAGACAGGCTCTATAAAGCCCTTGTCC
>NC_041389.1:240651062-240721319 GCF_002162155.2 Triticum dicoccoides
GGGGGGGGGCAATTCAAGAAGTTTACCACACAGTCTTCTTCAAGAGCATTTCCTTTATTCTACATTTGGTTAAGAGTAAATATAGATGTGAAAATATTGGAACAAATTGCGATTATTTAACTTAAGATGGAGAGTACAAATGTAAATACAGCATACAGGCAAAAGGTAGTGACAAGAGCAATGCGAAGCTAAACTTCTTCAGTAACATTGGTTTTATTCAATATTTTGGCAAGAGTAAATGTAGATTTGATGTGTAGAAAATGGAGGGCAAGGGAAAATAAGCTCCAAAGTGTACATGAAGAACTAGCTGACAAATATAAGTACAGTGACGAAGGACAGCAAATACTTACAAGAACAATACAGAACAAAATTTCTTCATAAGTATTGGGTTCATCCTACACTAATTTAAGCATTAATATATATCCAATAATTTGGAGCAATCAGTGGATAAGCAAGCTATAATGCACAATGATGTCACATAATCCACCAGGTATGATTGTAAGGACAACGATAGGACAATAGGTACTCACAAGAGCAAAGTAGCGACCAGCATAGTTGCGATATCCAAGGTTTTGCGGTGCTGGTTCTATCGCCAATATACGTCGGGTGCTATGTGATTTCTCCGGTAGCACCACCTTTTTCAAGGACTTTGCTTGTACTCCTTCAGGTTCTGCAATCACCCTCTTCTTTTTGATGTCTGAAACACAAGAACAACATTTGAATGGAAAAACATGGTATGACGACAATTGGAATAGGTGTTGATAATGGATGGGCATGACATCTTCACATATATCATGAGTAAACTAAGCATATAGCGGTGCAATGAAGCAAAACAAATGCAAGACACCTTATGCAAGATATGTGCAACCAATAAAACCTTGCCAAATTAGAAAAGGCACCTTATTGGGTGAACAGGATATGCCATCTGCCTTTGACTCCTTGAGCTCATAATAGTCATTAGATCATATTGTGAATACGAATCTATAGGTCAGGAGCATGTGAGTTTCATTGCATCCACAATGGACCTTAATCCGTTGATGCCAAGTTTGTTACCCATTGAACTGTTCTACAATATTCTTCTGATGTGCGCATTCTTATATTCATTGTGATTATGTACAATATCTGAAAAGCATGAAAACATAAATAGTACTGAGATTATCTTTGTAATGTAGAGGATATTGTAATATAATATGGGCTCCCTATAAACCCGTGTGTGCTATCACTGGATTCTGATGAGAGAGCCCATGTGTGCTATAATACGGTGAGTAGGTTAATATAATCTGGCACAACTACACAAAAAATAGGCTCCCTGTTGGGAGCTCCAGATGTAAGTATAGTTAGCAGATGATAGGTTCATAATATACCGTATAGAAAGTTTATTGTCCAACCATGACAACGAGAGTGCAGAGCTAGTAGGCAGATCGTAGTGTAGATAATAGGGGTACACAATAACCACCATCAATAAATAGGGAAAGTGGAACTGGCTGGAAAATACAGGGTTTTGCCGCTACTAATATGCAGCCTATCGATCACCTATAGACCAGTTCTATTCGTCTGAAGGCGCACAGTTGTTACTATCTGTCTAGTCCATCAAAGACCGTGCGGCTCCCTCCATTTTTGGGATATTATAGCTGACCAACTCGAAGTGTGAAATCATATAGTAGAACCGGCCCAATAGAGCTGTTGACTGCAGATGTCCCTGCTCCCCTTTCTGACAAGGAACATACTGTACTTACTAAATAAGAACAGCAGAGGAACATGTTAAATAATAGAAGGGGAAGCATATTTTGAGATTCCCCTTCTTTCTATACAATGTTGGTTGCCCACACATGATGAATCAGAACGCCCAAAGAAATGCAATTCCATGATGTCTCTCTATATGTGGCCACATGCATTTGGAAACTCAAGTGGGAGCATTAGCTAACCAATTAAATGTGTGTCTGTTAGCTAATGGCAGTATCATATCACATTCGTATTTGAAGAACCTTAGGACGTATGATTGGTGTGTTATTTAGCTTTAAAGGGTGGACAACTGCTAGTAGGACACAAAGCACCTACATAGATCGTAGTGTAGATATAATGGGAAAACCGTAAGCATCAGGAGTAAAATCAGGAAAGTGGAACTTGCTGGAATATATGTGCTAGTATTGCCAGTACGGCTAGAAAGGCTTCAGATACCATCTCTCTACAACTGAAGGCGCAATACTGTTACTATCAGTCTAACTCTCAAAGGTGACACATACGATCAAATACGAAGAGTTGAAAGCATCCATGACAATCGACATGAAGACCAACACGAAGAGTTGAAAGCGTCCATGACAAGCAACTGAATAGACCTGTACACTGCAAATGTCCCTGCTCCTCTTCACTACAAAGAACATATTGTACAACTATTATACTCCCTCTTTCCCTAAATACAAATCTTTGTAGAGATTCCACTATGGATCACATACAGATGTATATAGATACATTTTAGAGTGTAGATTCACCCATTTTGCTCCGTATGTAGTCCATGGAGGAATCTCTACAAAGGCTTATATTTAGGTAAGGAGAGAGTACTTACAAAGAAAGAACAGAAGAGGAGCACGCTAAAGAAGAGCAAGAAGATTTTGGATAATAAATTGTTGGTTGGCCACACATGATGAACCAGAGCGCATAAAGAACGCAACTCCCTGATGTCCCTAGATATGTGGCGCTTGTGCTTTTTGAAAGTAAAGTAGGAACATTAACTGACCAATTAAGCATTCCCTGTTTTAATACATGTCAGCATCATATCACATTCGTATTTGAGCAACTAAGTTTGGAATTATGAGTGGCATGTTGTTTAGCTTGATGGGTTGAGGAGCACTCCTTGCACGTACGTCTTGAAGCACCTACGATAATAGTATTGAATATATGGGAATGTCTACATGCAAGTCGCCTGGCTTTTGTCATTTGGGTCAGTTGACCATTTCAGGCGGTTGGATGAAGATCCTACATCTCCTAACCCTTCTTCTTCCTCGCCTCTTATTCTTCCCCTAAAGACAACCGCACGGGTCGTGAACCATCGGACCCCGCCCTCCCCTGAACCGCCCATCACCTCTGATCTTATGCCGCCCCTGGCCATCTGTCTAGCTAACCACACCCCCACCCGCGTCGAGTTTTGCCTCCGGCGAGGCCCCACCATAGCCCGACGACAGCCCCCACAACCACTGTCCCCACCCGAAAGTCTAAGATAGATAATTGGGCAGCCCTCCGGTGAGCCCCTTCCTTCCCTGCGGTGAACTTCGGTGAGCTCTCAAAAATTGACTGGCCCAATTTTGAAATTTAGTCTACTATCATTTAACTAGTGTGGAATATAAAAGGGGAAAACCATAAGCATTGCGAGTATAGTGTTGAGCGTGCCATGGCGGATGTGAAGGTGCAAACCAGACAAAGGCAACTTCGCAACCAATGTTTGCTTTCAACTAGAAAGTAAGATCCTAAATGATGGACAAGAAATCACAGTAAAGCAGTGGTGATCTATTTTCTTGTTGCGATAAATAAGTTGAGAAGATATGAAAGAGTATCGCCTCTCGTGCGGTGTCGTGTATGCATCTGCTGAGAATTTGGCGGTGATGCGGTAGCGATGGCGGTCGGCGTTGTGGAAGCAGATCTAGGAGGGTAGACGGTGGCGATGGGGGAAATATCCTGGCGTGGTGGACGAGACGGTCGTAGGAGCAGGCCGGCAAGGTGGACGACGGTGGGGATGAAGCAAGAGGACGAGATGCAAGGATCCTGGTCCGAAATCGTGGATGAGAGAGGTCGATCTCTAGTAGTGGCCGACAGCGTCAGGGTATCAGCTCCAGCATGGTTGAGGAGGACGGTGGTGGATGGGGTGGCGGACGGAGGAGGCTGTGGTGGAGAGGGTGTTTTGGTTCCCACAGAGTACGAATGGGGAAATGTAGGGAGAGAGGGAGGGGAACCATGTCTTCAGGGCGCGCTTATCTCAAATGCGAGGAAATTTAAAATTAGCCTTTGTTTAAAATTTCCTACATCACAACAATATTAGTCGATTGGGGATAGGACGGTAATCTCGCATACGCCGAATATTTTCCGATGGAGATTTCGGCCGACAAGAGTTTGTTTTGGCGCCCACCATGTATGAATCAGGGAGGGAGGTCAGAGGTGATTTTGGACGAGGAGAAACTATATTTGACGCCCACCGTGTATGAATCCGGGGAGGTGAGAGGCGGAGGCGGTTATGTCACGTTTGAGTGAAATTACAAACCTACCCCTATCGAAACCTATATAAATCGAGCCGATAGGCTTTGCGTGTCAGGGATAGTCAGTAATTTCCATCTCGCAGATTTTGGTTTCGGGTGGTTACTGTGACTTTCCCCGCTTTGTTCAAACTTTTGCAGAGAAAGAGTGCACGTTTACCGTGCCAATTCAATTTAGTCCAGTTTGTATTTTTTCGGGTAGGATCCATTTTGTATTCGAATACAAATCTATATACACCATGTTTATATATACTTTCAAAAGCACAACACCCTTTATACATGAATATGGTTTACAAATGGCATGATCTCAGATTCATAAGGCTGGATCCATCTTAATTTGGATTTTCAAATATCTGAAACCACTTTATGTTGAAATCCAATGTATGCATTCCTCGCTAACTGTCTCCAATTAATGTGTGTTTCATGTGATTTTTTTACTTCTCAAACATGTATAATGTGTTTCACACACGCAACATATAGTGTAATCCTGTTTAGACGTTAATTGCATACAAACCATGCATTGTCTCTAATTAAAGAATCTATGGATCACTAATATTGATAAACTATATAACATTACATGTGCCCCCAAATTCAAATGTATATGCATGTTTGATAGACCAATTTTTGTTATGATATTATCGATGTCGTGATCTCTAGTTTAAATATTTGAATCCCCTTTAGTCTAGATATTCGTCTCATATAGCTATCACTCATGCTTATATATCTCTCTAGACCTATACACCTTCATCGTCTCTCGGGTATCTCTCGTGCTACTTGTATGTCGACAATGATCTTTTATCTTTGTAACACATTGACGGTACTCTCTCCCTCGACCTTCACTCTATCTCTCTCTATGTATATCTCGCTCCCTGCTATGTGTCTCTAACTATGATTCTCCCTGTGAAATCTCTTTCTCTCACATGAACACAAACTTCGTCGCCCGAGGTCTCATTTCTCTCTACTATTCCCCTGTGTGCCACTCACACACCCCCTCTCACACAGAGATGTATTGGCTCCTTAGGTATGAGAATCTATGACTCTTCCTCTTAAATATCTCCTTCTCACACAAAAACGCAAACTCTGTCTCCCAGGGTCTCATATCTCTCCACCATTCTCCTGTATGTCACTCATACATACACTCTCTCTCCCTAGAGATATCTCGCGTTCCCTGATATGTCTCTCTAGCTATCACTCTCGTTGTGAAATATCTTTCTCTCTCACAAACACTACTTCAGGATGCTTCTAACGCGACACTACGATCAGAGACCCTTTGACAAAACAGTGTGCGATGCATTAATCGCAAACGGTGGTGTAAAAAACCGTCAGAAAGGGTGCAAAACGTTTGCGATGACGGATGCATCAAACACGGTTCAGATTTTAGTTCCGTGTGTGATGTAGGGCATATGGTTCAGTGCAATTAACCGTTTGCAATGAGGAGCAACAAAAGAAACGGGCAGCCAGATGAAGGTGTGTGCCATAAACAACATACGGTTCATTAGGATGAACTGTTTGTGATTAGGCAACACAAAAGAAATGGTTAGCCAAATCAAGGTGTGTGCAATATACCGCATGCAGTTCACGCAGATGAACTATTTGTGTTGAGACAAGAGAACATAAATGGTTCAATATAACAAGATGTGTGTCATACGCGGCAAACAGGTCTGTAATCAGAAATGTGTGCGAAGACCTATAATAACACAGACGGTTGCTGCTAATAAGACGTGTGTGTTGTGCGATGGGATTGCATACAGAACAACAACATATATATTACATGCATGATTAACCAAATTAAACATCCAATTACATAGGTGGCTACTACAACCATGGCATTTGCATACACCAAAGTAAACTATTACATGCATAATTTCATAGGTGGCTACTACACACATGACACTTCCACACACCAATAAAGTAAACTATATATTACATGCATGATTAACTAGCATAAACGATCATATGATCATCATCTACTTTGTGTGACACTTACTCTGCTTGTGGCTCGATCCGGGCTTGTCGATTTGGGTAACGAGGCACTTCCTCATGTCAACGATCCGCCTGTGCATCTCGTAGCATGTGTACATGCTCTTGGCCGTGAACCTGAGGTGAGGTTCATCTAGTCGCCGCATCCAGGCCCTGTGCCAGGATACGACACTTTTTCTCTGGGCATCCTGCTTCATCTTTTTGTAGTAGGGGTCGATGATGGCCGAGGTGAGTTCGACCAGGGAGTCCTTCTTCGTGCTGCCCCTGACCCTGTAGTGGTCACGGATTTTGACAAGGTTCTCGCAGGCCAAGCCCATAACATTGAGTGCTTTGACACCGTCGATGGTTTCCACCATGGCGAACTTGTAGTCGGTGTTGTTGAAAAACCTGTTGAAATAGTTGCAAGGCTCTCTGGCCAAGCAGTAGTGGTACATGAGGACATGATGGCGCATGCACAACTGGGCGACGACAACATTCTAATCTATGTTGGGACTACCGTCGGTGTACTGGAGGTCGACGCCGGCCACCTTGTACTTGTCTCCAGCAAGCAACTGCTCAACGGTGTTGATGTAGTCGTCCACCACGACCGGGTCGATGGTGTACACCACCGAGAGATCCGTCTCCCTCGCATGGGTCTCCACTTTATGCTCGGCGAACTCCATTGGAGTGCCGCTAGACATCCCCTCTCTATGTGTCATCGTGGGTGTGCTTGTTGTGTTGTGGGGCGCGATCGAAAGGTTGAAGAGACTAAGGCTATAATGGCCGCAGGAATTAAAGGGGAGGCTGGACGGCACATCCTGATGGCAGTTCTAATTCGCAGCACGTAACTCCATCGTGTCGCACGTAACTGCATCGCGTGGCAACGCGTGCGGCGCAACCGCATGCATGGGGCCCCCGACGTGATCGTGCGTAGGCCCAACCGCTGGAAGAGCATGCATGGAGGGACGCGAGCAGAGCGCTTCGCGGTCGCCTCAATGGCGAGAAACCATATATATGCATATAGCAGTTGAACACGCAAGGAAAAGCTGTGCACAACCCGAGCATGTCGACGGACGCGAGCAGAGCACGCCTCGGCGCCTAACAGCAAGCACAGCGCGCTGCGGTGCCTAACGGTTGAACTGTTTGTATAGATTAAGCACGACTGCTTAATCTATGAATGAAATATATGGTTAATTATTGAATTTTAGTTGCAAAAATTAGATAGTGCTAGTGATTTTTAGCTGCATATTTTGACAAATCGCCATTGGAACCGCTGGATGTTCTCTCTGTATGTGTCGTCGTGGGTGTGCTTATTGTGTCGTGCGCCGGCCCCAAACACTGGCAGCACAACTTATAAATTGACACGATGGAGTACTAGTTACAGTGATGCATATAATTAAGCAAAGGGATCACACATGTCTCTATTGACTGGAACGAGAATGCAATAGCACAATAAGAATTAAGGAGGCAAGAAGGAAGATGCATCCATCAACGTACGACCTCCTTCTCCTCAACTCAGTGCGCCGGGCCACCGACAGGCGGCTAAGCATCAGCGGCTTTTGTGGCGAGGTCAAGGTGCTTCTCAGCAAAGGCATCCAAGCCTTCCAGCCGGTTGAAGAAGGCCAATGTCGTAGCATCCTTGCTGGCCTTGTAGATACCTATGTACACGATTTGCTCATACACGTGGATGTGTAGGTCGACGAATTCTTGCAGGGTGAGGCGCCTCACGGCGAGCATGACCTCCTGGTGGACATTCTTCGTGGCGTCGGCAGGCAGTCGCAGGGCCACCAATGCTTGAAAGAGGTTCCGACCATGGAGGCCGATTAGGGTGGAAGGCAATGAGGAGCCAGGGCGCGCGGGCTAGAGGAGTACGGCGATGTCGTCCATGAGCTTCTTGACGACGGCGAACTTGTTGGTGGTGGCAACGATCAGTTGGTCCAACTGATAGTCGTAGCTGGCATCGATGCCGGCTATCCACCAGCCGGTTGCCAACACCGTCTGGAGACGATCCTCGGTGTCATGCCGCAGGCTGGCGTCGTGCACCGTCTGGCACAGCCGCTGGCCGCTCGCGCGCATCGCCGCCATGGGTCTAGACTGAGCACTTTTGCACTTAGTGTAGGTGCTTAGGCAAATGCTTAGGTGCGTATGATGTGCTAGATGCATTGGAATGGAGGGGCGCCTTTATATGAGTGCAAACTGCATTGCATTCACATCATGCTGCCTCTTTTCCCGGACCTCCTCCCATTACTTCCCTCATGCATTCATCATGATAATTGAAGGAGGATGCATCATTGGCCGTTCAACATTTCGGGAACCGCTACCCTCTCCCTCGTCTGCATTAAAGCCGTATCTGGAACTGCACCGCCCGCTGCATGCCCAGCTGAACATGCCTCGTCGCCTCCATCTATGCTTAATTACTGAATTTTAGTTGCAAAAATTAGATACTGCTAGTGATTTTTAGCTTCATATTTTGACAAATAGCAGTGTTACAAGGTTGACAAATTGCAATGTTACTAGATCAACAAATGTCAATCTTTCGAGTTTGACAAATGGCAACATACCCAATATGACAGATGCAAATCTTACCAAATTGTTTGTAAAGTGGTTGCACACGGGTCATCCAAAACAACTGTTCGCGTTGAAGAGATGCACAAATCCTGCTCTCACTTTACATACGGGTGTTCTTTCTAAAACGTTTGAGATCATTAAAACCAAGACACGTGGCGTCACTTGAATGGTTAAAATTTGAATTATACACATAAATGCATTAAAAACTCAATTAATACATAAAAATGTCCAAACGAACCCCGAAAAATCCCAAAAATTGACATAACACTCCTGTTGTTCTATGTTGACACGAGAAAAAATTTCAAAGCAATAAGAGGCAATGGATATCATTTTCTCCCCAATGGTGGGATGTTCCCTACCGAAACCATCAGGCTGGTTGTGAGAAGCTCTGGTTTGTGAGAAGCATATCCCCAAACCTGCCACAAATGAGACAATTTTTTTACCACGACATGTTGATGCCGCTCCATGATAGCATGCATGCCAAGTTTCATGAATTTCAGACGAGCTTTGGATTTATACTAGAATTTAAAAACCAAGTATCTCAATGTTTGCGGCCGAGTGACGGTGGTAGGGTGTTTGACGACATTCATTCTAATTTCTTGCATGGGACCTAAATAAGCATGCAACCAAGGACACAGATTTGAATTTTCAACCAATTTATATCCATTAGAGCATATGTGTGCATGTATAGTTCAAATTTGAATTATGCACATGAATGCATAAAAAACTCAGTTAATGTATAAAAATGTCCAAGAGAACCCCCAAAAATCCCAAAAATTGACACAACACCCCTGTTGTTCTATGTTGATACTAGGAAAAAACATGAAATCGAGAAGAGGCAATGCATATCATTTCGTCCAGAAAGGTGAAATGTTCCCTACCAAAATCATCAGCTTGTTGTGAGAAGCTCTCGTTTGTGAGAAGCATATCCCCAAACCTTCCCCAAATGGGACAAAAAATTTACCACGACATGTTGATGCCGCTCCATGAAAGCATGCCAAGTTTCATGAATTTCAGACGAGCTTTGGATTTACTAGAATTTAAAAACCAAGTATATATATCTCATTGTTTGCGGCCGAGTGACGGTGGCAGGGTGTTTGACATTCATTCTCATTTCTTGCATGGGACCTAATTAATTAAGCATGCAACCAAGGACACAAATTTGAATTTTCAACCAATTTATATGCATTGGAGCATATGTGTGCATGTAGTTCAAAGTTGAATTATGCACATGAGTGCATAGAAAACTCAGTTAATGTATAAATATGTCCAAGCGGACCCCCAAAAATCCCAAAAATTGACACAACACCCATGTTTTTCTATGCTAACACTAGGAAAAAAAATTAAAATCGAGAAGAGGCAATGCATCTCGTTTTCGCCCAGAAAGGTGAAACGTTCCCTACCAAAACCATCGGGCTTGTTGTCAGAAGCTCTGGTTTGTGAGAAGCATATCCCCAAACCTGCCCCAAATGGGACAAAATTTTTACCATGGCATGTTGATGCCGCTCCATGATAGCATGCCAAGTTTCATGAATTTCATGCGAGCTTTGGATTTACTAGAATTTAAAAACCAGGTATATATCTCAATGTTTGCGACCGAGTGATGGTGACAGGGTGTTTGACATTCATTCTCATTTCTTGCATGGGACCTAATTAAGCATGCAACCGAGGACACAGATTTGATTTTCAACCAATTTATATGCATTAGAGCATATGTGTGCATGTAGTTCAAATTTGAAATATGCACATGAATGCATAGAAAACTCAGTTAATGTATAATAATGTCCAAGCGAACCCCCAAGAATCCCAAAAATTGACACAACACCCCTATTGATCTATGTTGACACTAGGAAAAAAATTGACATCGAGAAGAGGAAATGCATATCGTTTCGTTCAGAAAGGTGAAACATTCCCTACTGAAACCATCGGGCTTGTTGTGAGAAGCTCTGGTTTGTGAGAAGCATACCCCCAAACCTGCCCGCAAATGGGACAAAAAATTTACCACGGCATGTTGATGCCGCTCCATGAGAGCATGCCAAGTTTCATGAATTTCCGACGAGCTTTGGATTTACTAGAATTTAAAAACCAGGTATATATCTCAATGTTTGCGGCCGGCTGATGTTAGTAGGCTGTTTGACATTCATTCTCATTTCTTGCATGTGACCTAATTAAGCATGCAACCAAGGACACAGATTTTAATTTTCAACTCATTTATATGCATTAGAGCATGTGCATGTAGTTCAAATTTGAATTATGCACATGAATGCATAAAAAACTCAGTTATATGTATAAAAATGTCCAAGCGAAACCCGGAAAATCCCAAAAATTGACACAACACCCCTGTTGTTCTATGTTGACAGTAGGAAAAAAATTGAAATTGAGGTGATGCAATGGATATCGTTTCATCGAGAAAGGTGAAACATTCCCTACCGAAACCATCATGCTTGTTGTGAGAGAAGCTCTGTTTGCGAGAAGCTTATACCATAACTTGGCCCAAATGGGACAACATTTTTTTACCCAGCATCTTGATGTCGTTCCATGATACATGCCAATGTTCATGAATTTTAGACGAGTTTTGTATTTACTAGAATTACAAAAGCAAGCACCTCAACATTTGCCGGAGAGCCACAGTGCCGTGGTGTTTGAAATTCATCCCCATTTCTTGAATGTGACGTAAGCATCAATCCATGGACACATATATCATTTTACAACCCATTTTGGTGCACTGGAGCATGTGCATGTGGTTTAATTTTGAATTGTGCACCTGAAATTCCTAGAAGACCAAGTTACAGTATAAAAATGTCCAAATGAACCCTGAATAATTCCAAATTTTTTGACGATGCACCTATAGTTGCATGTTCACTACAGATAGAAGTTCTAGCAATTCAAACACCATCCTTTGCAGCTGTGACCCCATCATGTAATTCAAATCAAGATGAAAAATCAAGTAGATCCCACACAGTTTATTATCACCAACCATGTGAGATGCAGTACAAAATATCCTGGAGCACCGTTGGTGTATAGTACACCTATGGCTTACTCGAGAAGGTTCGTCAGCTACAATCCACAGCCCGCTTTGAATAAGGGACCGTGTCTGATGACACTTTGCGTGCCAGTTTTTTTGCTGAAGCGATTCCAAATTTTTGGCTTCAACAGAAATATCTACCTCCCCACCCCCTCCCCCTTACCAAAAGCCACATTTCCCCTGTTTCTGCCTTCCTTTCCAAGTTCAAACCTTCACTCCTTGCTTGTAGCGCTGCCTCCTCGCCGGTGACCCTCCTTCACGCTACTTGGTCTCGCCTATCCAGGCAGGTAATCCACACCCGAACCCCGTCCTCCTCCTCCTTCCACATCCCACATGCCCCGACCGCCGGTGCGAGCGCAACACCTTCCACCCAAATCACCGACCCCTCCACCAAATAAGTGTCATCCTAAGCCATGGTGCATGCAGTGTAGCCATGATCTCGAGGAGCATTTGGCAGCGGAGAAGCAAATCACCGCCACACGCGCGGATGAGGTCGCGATGGCTGCCATTCGTGTCGTCCCCTAGATCTTGGAGGAGCACCTCACCGTCGAGGCCACCATCGACGCCTCACGCGCCGATGCCGCGGCGCGGTTGGCTACTTTAAATGATAGTTCGTGGCATTTTCTCGAGGCCACTGTCGGTGCCTTCGACAAAGACTACGAGGTGTTTTCTCAGCGTGCACGTGCTTACCTCATCTCGAGAGCCAGCAGGTTGGTGCTCGGAGCGGCTCAGGCAACTCACCACTATGACGAGGGCACCCACAATGCGGAGGCCTTGCCCTCTTCCATGTCCAAGGAGCCAATCATCATCGATATCTCCAACAGTGAGTAGCTTGTCTTATTAGCTCACTATAAGGACCCATGTTCAATTTGCTAGCTACTACCTTTCCTTAACAAATTTTAGTGAATTGTGCTATCTACTTTTACCATGCAATCTTCTGCACTAGTGTATATGTTCTATATGTCGTGCAATGTGGTGTTTAGTTAAGTGTTTGGTTCAATTCTGCAAATGTGATGTTCAATTCTGTAGGGTGAAATTTTCCAAGTTGCTAAGCATGCTTGGTTTGGTTAACTGTCTGATCTTCTATTAGGAGTCTGTTATATTGTGCAATGTGGTGCTCAGTCAACGTTTGATTCATTTGTTGTGGTCTTTAGTTAACTGTTTGGTTCAATTCTGCATTGTGATGTTCAATTGTTGTGTGTGCATTCTGTTCTTGTATACCATGTGAGAAGTATATCAAATTTGGTTGTACTAAATACATGAGCAACCAATACAATAGCTATATTTCCAAGTTTGTTAAGCATGCATGGTTTGGTTAACTGTCCAATCTTCTATTAGGAGTATGTTATATTTGTGCAATGTGGTGCTCAGTTAACGGTTGGTTCATTTGTTGTGGTGTTTAGTTAACTGCTTGGTTCAATTCTGCAATGCGATGTTCAATTTTTGTGGCTGCATTCTGTTATTGTATACCATGTGAGAAATAAATCAAATTTGGTTGTACTAAATACATGAGAAACAAATACAATTGCTTTATTTCCAAGTTGTTAAGCATGCTTGGTTTGGTTAACTGTCTGATCTTCTATTAGGAGTATGTTATATTTGTGCAATGTGGTGCTCAGTTAACAGTTGGTTCATTTGTTGTGGTGTTTAGTTAACTGCTTGGTTCAATTCTGCAATGCGATGTTCAATTGTTGTGGCTGCATTTTGTTATTTTATACTATTATACCTTGTCTGTTTTATTCCTTTGCCCCATTTCCAATATAGAGAAGATATTTATGCACATCCTTGTTTTCAGACCTTCCCAAAACAGTTCACTGATGATTACCTCTCAGACCACCTATATAGACTGGAGGCAAGGAAGGTTTTCATACAACACCCACGGTTCAATATTGAAGTGTTCCTGAAGAGGACGAGGATGGACAGTCAATCATCCACAGGCACCGGCCTAAAGTTGCAAAGACCTTCAACATCAATGAATGCTCAATATTCTCCTTCCACTCCCAATTTTCCCGATGAGATGCATCTGTGTATGTACCGTCTATGATGCTAATTTCGAAAGGTTCTAGATGTTGCACGTGAAACTTGGTACTGGTGCAGTTGTGTAATGGGGTAGTTGAGTGCTGAAGCTATATCATGTTGTACTCTGATATATTTATCTGTCTATTTATCTGTCTCTCCATATTTATCTTTCTATTTATCTGTCTCTCTATCAACCTTCTTTCTCGCCCTCACTCTTGCTTCCTATCATGCACACTATATATGTTTCTCTCTACAAGCAGTCATGCGCCCTCTTTTTATCTTTCTCTCACACACATAACTTGATCCTCTGAACCACTCGGCAGTCATCTCTAACACACAAACTAGCCAATGTCCCTCTAGCTAGCATCTCTATCTCTCTATCTATCTGAAGTTTCTCCATCAACATTTCATTCTCGCACACACTCTTGCTTCCTATCACGCACACTATATCTGTCTCTCCATACATGCATCTATAGGTTGATCTCTTTTGCACAATTATTGTGTCTGGCTCCCTCTGCTCGCCATAGATGGATGCTCCAGCCCATGCCACTATCTCTTAAGGACAAAACACATGCTCAATTATCGGGCCTTCTTCCCTCCACTCTCACATGCATGCATATTGTCATACCGATCGGTCTCTCCCATGTCGTTGATCTTATGACTTATGTCTTCTTTCTTTTATCTCAATCATGCGCACGCGCGCACACACACATCCCACGTATACATGTATACCTCTCGCGCATGCATGTTCAAGGTCTACTATGTCTCCATACGTAGTTAATTACCCTCAGCCCTAGCCCCACATCGAATCGTTCTCTTCTTGTGTGCACATAACTTCCGCCTGGATGGGTAAAACACACACTCACACTTAACAATCTCCTTCCAGCTACCCCTCTCTCACTCTTCCCCTATATCCCCGAAACAAATAAGACCATCCCTTCGTTTAATTCCCGCCTACATGCACCATCGGTATATAGTAGTCTTCCTCGATGTCTCTCAAACAAACATGTTCTCTCGATGTCGACTCCTCTCGCACGCACACGCCTTCTCTTCCCTCTCTACAGGCCTCTTCTCTCTCGCACCCCCTCGTTGGTGGCCTCTGCCATACACATCACCTCTCTACGATGAAGCCACACACACTTAAATTACTTTCACCACCGAAGACTCTACTTCACACACACACACACACACACAGATACGTCTCCAACGTATCTATAATTTTTAATTGTTCCATGCTATTATATTATCTGTTTTGGATGTTTGATGGGCTTTAATATGCTCTTTTATATTATTTTTTGGACTAACCTATTAACCGGAGGCCCAGTGCCAGCTTCTGTTTTTTTGCCTATTTTAGAGTTGTACAGAAAAGGAATACCAAACGGAGTCCAAACAGAATGAAACCTTAGCGATGATCTTTCTTGGACCAAAAGCAATCCAGAAGACTTGGAGTTGAAGTCTGGAACTCCACAAGGAGGCCACGAGGCACGAGGGCGTGCCCAGGGGGTAGGCGCGCCCCCCTCCCTCGTGGGTCCCTCATAGCTCCACCGACGTACTTCTTTCGCCTATATATACTCTTATACCCTAGAAACATCTAGGGGAGCCATGAAACCACTTTTCCACCGCCGCAACCTTCTGTACCCGTGAGATCTCATCTTGGGGCCTTTTCTGACAATCTGCCGGAGGGGGAATCGATCACGGAGGGCTTCTACATCAACACCATTGCCTCTCCGATGAAGCATGATTAGTTTAACACGGTCCTTCGGGTTCATAGTTATTATCTAGATGGCATCTTCTCTCTCTTTGATTCTCAATACAAAGTTCTCCTCGGTGTTCTTGGAGATCTATTCGATGTAATTTTGTTGTGGTGTGTTTGCCGAGATCCGTTGAATTGTGGATTTATGAACAAGATTATCTATGAATATTATTTGGTTCTTCTATGAATTCTTATATGCATGATTTGATACCTTTGCAAGTCTCTTTGAATTGTCGATTTAGTTTGGCCTACTAGATTGATCTTTCTTGCAATGGGAGAAGTGCTTAGCTTTGGGTTCAATCTTGCAGAGTCCTTTCCCAGTGACAGTAGGGGCAGCAAGGCACATATTGTATTGTTGCATCGAGGATAGAAAGATGGGGTTTATGTCATATTGCTTGACTTTATCCCTCTACATCATGTCATCTTGCTTAACGTGTTACTCCATTCTTATGAACTTAATACTCTAGATGCATGCTGGATAGCGGTCGATGTGTGGAGTAATAGTAGTAGATGCAGAATCATTTCGGTCGACTTGACACAGACGTGATGCCTATATTTATGATCATTGCTTTAGATGTCTTCATAATTATGCGCTTTTCTATCAATTGCTTGAAAATAATTTGTTCACCCATCGTAATACTGCTATTTTGAGAGAAGCCACTTGTGAAACCTATGCCCCCGGGTCTCTTTCCAATTATATTACATCTATTTTCATTTATATTGCATCTCGTTTACTATTTTTCAATATTTACTTTCCAATCTATATAACAAAAATACCAAAAATATTTACTTTACTATCTCTATCAAATCTCACTTTTGCGAGTGACCGTGAAGGGATTGACATCCCCTTTGTCGCGTTGGTTGCAAGATTCTTGATTGTTTGTGCAGGTACTAGGTGACTTGTGTGTCGTCTCCTACTGGATTGATTCCTTGGTTCTCAAAACTGAGGGAAATACATACACTACTTTTCTGGATCACCCTTTCCTGTTCAAGGGAAAAACCAACGCAAGCTCAAGAGGTAGCAAGAATAATTTCTGGCGCCATTGTCGGGGAGACCTACGCCAAGTCAATAAAAGATTTGATCTCCTTTCAACTTGCCAATTTCTAGTACTTTTGCCGGGGAGATCTACGCCAAGTCAAGCCATACCAAGTACCCATCATAAACTCTTCTCCCTCGCATTACATGATTTGTCATTCGCCTCTCGTTTTCCTCTCCCCCGCTTCTAAAACGATTTTCAAAAACCTTTGCCTTTTTGTCGCCCCTCTTCCGTTCGTCTCGTTTTGTTGTCTCTTGTGTGTTCGTTCGTTAGTGCGGTTTGTTGCCACCGTGTCTGAAACTGGGGAGGTTATCATTGAAAAGATAGTAGTAACGATGGGGTGAACTTTGATGCTTTTTCTAATCCTAATGAAGAACCTACTATTTTACACACTAAAAAGTTCAGTATTGGTAGTGGTAATATTATTGGAAAAGGAGTTATTCAAGATTTCTTTACTTGTGTGGGTGCTTTGCCCACTATGGGTGGGTCTATTCTTCATAGAACTAGTAGTCTTGCGGATGCTATATCTGTGCTTGTAGTTGAAGTTGAAAGACAATTTATCCACATGCATCCTTGCATACAAAGTATTTTTATAGAATTTTCCAATATTGAGCATTCTTCTGTTAAGCAAGCGGCTACCATCTTTCTAGCACATGAGTACAGATTTAAATGAAAGAGGCCAATGAAATTTTTGCGCATTATAGGGTGGATGTTGGCCATCCTCCCATAGAAGCAATTCTTTTTAATCAAGAAGATATAATGCGTTTACGATTTTTAGATCATGTTGCTTATAATGAAAACCTTAGAAAAAAGGTTCCTACCGATGTTCTGGTTGATAGGATTTCTGAACTTAATGATAATATTGCTATTCAGAACAATGGGTTAGGTTCTCCTCTTCAACAAAGGCTCATGACTTTTTGCCAAAAGAATGCTTATAATGATGAATTGGTTGTGCAATATGACGGGCCAAAGGAGGAACCAATTCCTCCCGAGCTTGATCTTGGGGACTTTTGTCCCATTAAATTTAGCCCTTTTAATTACTTTTGCTTGCCACAAAGAAAACTTGCTGCTGAACGTAGGGAGTATGAGATGAGTTTTTGCGATTTGCCCTATCATTATTATGGCAATACCTAGATCTATTCGAGTTTTTATGCTTAGCTAGGGCCGTTAAACGATAGCGCTTGTTGGGAGGCAACCCAATTTTATTTTTCTTATTTACTTTTTTATCCTGTTTAGTAATAAATAATTCATATAGCTTATGGTTAGATGTAGTTTTATGTTTTAATTAGTGTTTGTGCCAAGTAGAACCTTTGGGAAGACTTGGGTGAAGTCTTTGCGATCTTGCTGTAAAAAACAGAAACTTTTGCGCTCACGAGAATAGCTGTCATTTTTTACTGGACAGTGATTTTAGGTTGATTCTTTTTGAATATGATTAATAGACAAAGTCCTCACGTCCACCAATTTATTTAAGAATTTTTAGAGTAACATAATTATTCGAAACTTACAGATTACTACAGATTGTTCTGTTTTTGACAGATTCGGTTTTTCGTGTATTGTTTGCTTATTTTGATGAATCTATGAGTAGTATTGGGGGTATGAACCATAGAGAAGTTAGAATACAGTAGTTTTAATACCAATATAGATAAATAATGAGTTCATTACAGTACCTTAAAGTGGTGGTTTATTTTCTTATACTAACGGAGCTCATGAGATTTTCCGTTGAAGTTTTGTGTTGTTAAGTTTTCAAGTTTTTGGGTAAAGATTTGATGGATTTTGGAATAAGGAGTGGCAAGAGCCTAAGCTTGGGGGTGCCCAAGGCAATCCAAGGTAAAATTCAAGGACAACCAAAAGCCTAAGCTGGGGGATGCCCCGGAAGGCATCCCCTCTTTCGTCTTCGTCTATCGGTAACTTTACTTGAGGCTATATTTTTATTCACCACATGATATGTGTTTTGCTTGGAGCGTCTTGTATGATTTGAGTTTTTTCTTTTTAGTTTACCACAATCATCCTTGCTGTATGCATCTTTTGGGAGAGACACGCATGAATAGTAATTTATTAGAATACTCTATGTGCTTCACTTATATATTTTGAGCTAGACAATATTGATCTAGTGCTTCACTTAGATCTTTTTAGAGCACGGTGAGGGAGTCCTGGATTAGGGGGTATCCGGACAGCCGGACTATATACTTTGTCCGGACTATTGGAGCATGAAGATACAAGATTCAAGACTACGTCCCGTGTCCAGATGGGACTCCCCTTTGCGTGGAAGACAAGCTTGGCGATCCAGATATTATATTTCCTTCCTTGTAACCGACTCCGTGTAAACCCTAGCCCTCTCCGGTGTCTATATAAACCGGAGAGTTTGGTCCTTAGAGGGACGATCACAATCATAATCATCATAGGCTAGCTTCTAGGGTTTAGCCTCTATGATCTCGTGGTAGATCAACTCTTGTACTGCTCATATCATCAATATCAATCAAGCAGGATGTAGGGTTTTACCTCCATCGAGAGGGCCCGAACCTGGGTAAACATTGTGTCCCTTGCCTCCTATTACCATTAGCCTAAGACGCACATATCGGGACCCCCTACCCGAGATCCACCGGTTTTGACACCGACATTGGTGCTTTCATTGAGAGTTCCTCTGTGTCATCGCTGCAAGGCTTGATGGCTCCTTCAATCATCAACAACACGGTCCAGGGTGAGACTTTTCTCCCCAGACAGGTCTTCGTGTTCGGCGGCTTCGCGCCGCGGGCCAATTCGCTTGGCCAACTGGAGCAGATCGACAGCTACGCCCCTGGCCACCAGGTCAGGTTCGGAAACTGAACTACACGGCAGATATCCGCGGAGATTTGATCTTCAACGGATTCGGGGCTGTGCCAGGAGCGTTGGACAGTCACGACGAGCACGGCTTAGACCTGCTGTCGGACAATGCTCGGTAGGGATGGCAATTTTATCCATGGATCTAGATACCCATGGATACCCGACCCGGTTGGGCAAGGGTATGGAGCGCATTTCTTCCCATGGGTCCGTGGATATGGATACCCACGAACAGCCGGGTTGGGCATGGTTATAATTTGTGCTCCATGGATATCCGATGGATACCCTCATGACATGTGGGGCCATATACCAGTGACAGTAGAAAGAGCGAATCAATGGGAAATGGCAGGCAATATGCAACTGGTGCCATAAGCTATATGCTGTAGAAAGGACTCATCGTATTACTTGTTGCCTACTTATGCATGTAGCTTATATTGTCATTTGTGAGTGAATGATGATGAGATAATTTGATCTTTGGAAGGCTTCATGCTAACTTTTCTATGCCCATGGAGCTCCATGGGTATGTGGATATCCAGCGGGTTTGGGCATGGGCACAAGTTGTGCCCATGGATAATTTGGTGCATAGGCAGAGAGTAGGAAGATGGGTCATGGGTTGGATTTGGACCAGCTCCACCTGCCCCAAACCCGACCCATTGCCATCCCTAATGCTCGAGATATCACCCCTGCAGTAGCCCCGGACCTCGCCTCGCAGGCCACACACTCATCGGCGGTAGAGCCGAACACATGCCTCATCCCTAAAGAAGCCTGTGATGCCGGACCCCCGGACTCGTATCCGGTTGTAGGTTCCAGTACGCGCGCTCCCGAGCCCGCCGAGCCTGGTTGGGCTCCGGTAATGGAGTTCACCGCTGCGGATATTTTCCAACATTCGCCCCTTGGCGACGTGCTGAACTCATTAAAGTCTCTCTCTTTGTCAGGAGACTCATGGCCGACCTATGTCCGGCTCGAGTGGGAAGCAGGCGACGAAGGAATTCGTTGCCCACCCACCACCCACTTCATTGCCACGATCGATGATTTATCTGACGTGCTTGACTTCGACTTCGAAGACATTGACGGTATGGACGACGATGCAGGAGAAGAACAGGAACCACCGCTCCCGCTCACGGGGCGGTGGACAGCCACCTCCTCATATGATATATATATGGTGGACACTCTGAAAGAAACCAATGGCGATGAGGCAACGGAAGATAACCCCTCAGGGAAGAAAGCAAAGCATGGGCGTCGTCGGTGCCGCTCCAAGCCCCGCTGTAGCAATACCGGCACAGGAGACGAAAACAATCCGGATGGTGCCGAAGATGAGTACAACCCTGATCAGCCCGCCTTTGAGCAGGAAGACGGGTAGGTCAGCCCAGATGAACAGGCGACGAACGTATATCCGGAGGAGGACAACTACATGCCCCCCTCCGAAGACGATATTAGCCTCGGCGACGACGAGTTCGGCGTACCTGAGGACCCCGCGGAGTAGGAGCGCTTCAAGCGTCGGCTTATGGCCATCGCGAGGAGCCTAAAAAAGAAGCAGCAACAGCTCCAAGCTGATCAAGACCTGCTCACAGACAGATGGACCGAAGTCCTGGCAGCCGAGGAATATGGACTCGAGTGCCACACGGCTGACCGGCCACCTCGTGGCCGGTATAAAACGGCATATCAGCCCGAATACCAGCCCGCACCCCCCCCGCCAATACACTACGGCCCGGGGCAATAGGAAAGACCTGCAAGATATACTGGAAAACAAAGCAGGACAGCCAAGATCGATCTACGAATCGAGGGGGCACGCCCCAACACGCGACGATGACCGTCACGCCGGATACACTATCAACAAGTCCGGCCGGGCTGAATACAGCCACCCAAACCCATTCGAACTACGTAGCCACATAGCCCGGCACAGAGGCGCCGCACACCCCCTCTGCTTCACTGACGAAGTGATGGATCATGAATTCCCAGAAGGGTTCAAACCCGTAAACATCGAGTCATACGATGGCACAATAGACCCCGCAGTATGGATCGAAGATTTCCTTCTCCATATTCACATGGCCCGCGGAGATGACCTACACGACATCAAGTATCTTTCCCTTAAGCTCAAAGGACCCGCCCGGCACTGGCTAAACAGCCTGCCCGCAAATTCCATTGGCAGTTGGGAAAACCTGGAAGACGCGTTCCTCGACAACTTCCAGGGCACATGCGTGCGACCACCGGACGCTGATGACTTGAGCCACATTACTCAACAGCCCGGAGAGTCAGCCAGGAAATTCTGGACTTGGTTCCTAACTAAAAAGAACCAAATAGTCGACTGTCTGGACGCCGAAGCCCTCGCGGCCTTTAAGCATAATATTCGTGACGAGTGGCTCGCTCGACACCTCGGCCAGGAAAAACCCAAGTCCATGGCAGCACTCACGACACTAATGACCCGCTTCTGCATGGGCGAGGACAGCTGGTTGGCTCGCAGTAGCACCACACCACATTCCGGCACCTCGGATGTCCGCGACAATAACGGCAAGCCACGGCGCAACAGGCACAAGTGACGGAACAATGGTGACAACGCTAAAGACACGGCAGTCAACGCCGGATTCAGCGGATCCAAATCCGCTCAGCAGAAAAAGCCGTTCAAAAGAAACAATCAGGGACCATCCAGTCTGGACCGCATACTGGAATGCTCGTGCCAAATTCATGGCACCCCGGACAAGCCAGCAAACCACACTAATAGAGACTGCTGGGTGTTTAAACAGGCCGGTAAAATAAACGCCGAAAATAAGGACAAGGGGCTGCACAGCGACGATGACGAGGAGCCCCGGCGTCCGAACACGGGGGGACAGAAGAAATTTCCTCCCCAGGTTAAAACGGTCAACATGATCTACGCCACCCACATTCCCAAATGGGAACAGAACGAGCACTACGGGACGTCTATGCGATGGAGCCAGTCGGCCCAAAATTCTACCCATGGTCAGCCTGTCCGATCACCTTTGATCGTAGGGATCACCCTGCCAGCATCCGTCATGGCGGTTCAGCCGCATTGGTCCTAGACCCAATCATCGACGGATTCCATCCCACGCGAGTCCTTATGGACGGCGGCAGCAGCCTGAACCTACTTTATCAGGACACAGTGCGCAAAATGGGCATCGACCCTTCAAGGATCAATCCCACCAAAACCACCTTTAAAGGTGTAATTCCAGGAGTAGAGGCCCGTTGCACGGGTTCCATAACATTGGAAGTGGACTTCGGATCTCCGGATAACTTCCGAAGCGAAGAGTTAATCTTCGATATCGTCCCTTTCCGTAGTGGTTACCACACACTGCTTGGACAAACTGCATTCGCTAGATTCAATGCGGTACCACACTATGCATACCTCAAGCTCAAGATGCCAGGACCGCGTAGGGTCATAACAGTCAACAGAAACATGGACCGCTCTCTCCGTACAGAAGAACATACTACAGCCCTCGCGGCGGAAGTACAATTCGGCCTTCTCCAACAAACCACCAATCCAGCGATGACAACCCCGAACACCGTCAAGCGAGTCTGGAGCACCCCGCAACAGGATCGCCAGGCACGCCAAGAGCGCGACTAGCAGTCCGGCCTCCGCTCAAGCCCCATCAAAGCAGCATTCGTGCCACGTATACACAATTACGCACTCAAAATAAAGTGGGCATAGGCGGAGGCTCAATAGTGACTCAGTCAACAGTGCGGTACGACCGCAACATACCTTCATAACCCCCCCCCTTTATCTTTCAGGACACTGCTTTAGGGCAGCCTCTTCAGAAGAGCCGGATTGTCGGACCTACACAGGAGAGAAAACCAAGGAGGCGATAGGCTTTGCGCATAAAGGAAATACCCAGGTGGAATCCGTTCACGATCGTTATACCTGTTTTATATACCTACATGCAGCCCGCCCTTGGATAGGACATGTCAAATAGTCCTATTTACTTCTGCTTAACCGCACTCATTGTAAACATATGCTTAAACGTATTATGAGGGATAATATATAGCGTCAGCTTATTATTCCTATTTGCACATTTTTTCTATAAATGTTTATTTAATATTGCACCCGGACACCTTGGTACATTCAGTTTGCCAGGGGCTTCTTATGGCGCCCCATAATACGGCAAGACAAGTCCGAGCACTTTCAATAGTGCGGCACCCCGAACTTATAGCACTATATGCATGAGCTCCGAATCACGTCTTGGGTCAATAGTTGGGTTTGCCCGGCTCCCTTGTTTTGGTACCTTACGTTCCGTTATATCAGCTAAGGTAGCGCAGGGAGAACTACTGCGATTGTGTCCCGGTTCTTCCGGACGAGCACCTCAGTAGAGAAAGCCGAAAACTGACCGCCATGATCTGGCGAGAGCTGGTCGCTGTTCGAGAGGTCCTAAAATCCCTAAAGATTTTTCCGCTTTAGGCGAGGAATCTGCTTTGTTCGATTTAGGCGTATATAGCGCCCCAATTCGGCTTTCCGAATTCTAGGGGCTCCGCCGAAATTTAAAATTGTAGACTTCTCTGGCTAAGTGAAAGTTATAAAGCCGCATAGTCCGATTGCCTTGTTCGCTGCGCCAGATACCTCCTTAAGGGGCCAAAAATTTGGATAAAGAGTGTCCGGGTTTTTACAGGAACACCCCGGTACTAGTTACGTGGGGGCGGAAGCCGACAACTGGCCTACTTTCAAAATTCTATAAACAGCCACACAAAAGGTAATATTTTAAATCAAAAAGCGCTATACAGCGCAAGTAACTTCGTCTTTATATTACAACAACGACAGAAGTACATTTACTCAAGGATCCTGTCCTTGGTACATTCATCGGCCACGAGACGAGCGCCCTTCATAATGCCATCATAATATTTCTCGGGACAGCGATGTGGCTTGCCCTCCGGCGGCCCGTCCTTCACCAGCTTCTCCGCATCTAGCTTGCCCCAATGCACCTTCGCATGGGTAAAGGCCCGGCGGGCACCCTCAATGCAAACGGATCGCTTGGTCACTTCAAGCCGCGGACAGGCATTAACCATCCGCTTGATCAAGCCAAAGTAGCCTGTGGGCCGGGGCTCACCAGGCCACATCTGGACTATGAAATCTTTCATAGCCACTTCGGCCGCCCTGTGGAGTTCAACCAACTACTTCAGTTGGTCACTCAGAGGCATTGGGTGTTCGGCCCCAGCATACTGGGACCAGAATAGCTTCTCTGTCGAGCTCCCCTCCTCGCCACGGTAGAACTCCGCGGCATCTGATACGCTGCGTGGCAGATCTGCGAATGCCCCTGGAGAGCTCCGAATTCGGGTAAGTAAAAGAAACGCCTCCTCCACATGCTTGCTTTGCATAAAGAATGTCTTACCCACCGCTATCTTCTTGGCCGCGTGGATTTCTTGCCATGCCTTTTCGGCTTCGGCCTTGGCGTCTTTCACACTCAAGAGGGCCTTCGCAAGCTCAGTCTCTTTCATCTTAAGATCATGCTCCAAGGACTCGAAGTTCTTGCCGAGCTCCTGGAGCTCTTGTTGTACCTCGCCCACTCTAGCATCTTGCTTTTCGTGCTCGTTGCGCTCCAAGGCCGCCTTGTCTTCAGCCTCGGACAGCACTTTCTTCAGAGACGCCACTTCGGTGTGGCCCCTATTACAAAGTCACGACACTTTGTCGTTAGAATAACCAATTTGGTCTAATCTTTATTATATGAGAATGAGGAATAACAAACCTTTGTTCTCTTTGTAAGGCCGAGCTCTCCTTGCGCTTGCTCCAGGTCCCGTTTGAGTCCGGCGACCTCGGTCATGCGTACAGCCAAGGTTGGAAAAATCGGTAGGCGTAAGCGAGGCGGTTGGCCTTTGCCTTGTGCCTAGGCGGTGCCTAAGCGCCCTAGGCGCGGCCTAGGCAGTAATAGTTTTTAGTCGTAGTGTATTTTGATTATTATTTTGGTGTTGATATTAGTTTAGGTCATATAAATAAGTTAATTGTCGTCCACTACCATTGGAATATAACCAGTTTGGCATATTACTGCAGTATGTGGCATGATTTCTTGCTTCCTTAGGCAATTCCTTACTTGCCCTTCCTAGACCTCCATTTATGCCCTAGGCGAGGCATTTGGCCATTGCCTAGCGCCTAGGCGTGCCTAAGCGCCTCCTAGGCACTACCTTTTCCAACAGAGCATACAGCAGTGGCAAGCAGCATGGCCTGCTTATCCACAGGCCCACCTACTATTAGACTCCTGCGGATTTTAATTGACCCTCCGTTTGGCTCTTCTTTCCGAACACCAAACAGAGTATCATGGGATACTACCTATTGGGTGACAATTTTACATTTTTATTACTTACCTCAAAGCCCGTCAGGAGGATGGTGCAGGCTTCGGTTAGTCCGCTCTTGACAGACAGAACCTTCTGAATCACCGCACTCATAAGAGTACGGTGCTCTTCATCCTTGGAAGCGCCGCGAAGCGCTTCCAGCAGACTATCCGACGCCTCGGGCGTAACAGAAGTCATCGGCACGGACGGCTCACCCTCCCTAGCAAGGGGCCGCCTGCCCGAATCCGGAACCATCAAAGGTTCCGGCACAGTATCCGGTTGAGAGCCCGTCTTGTTGCGGCTCTCATCGGCATGATCCGCGGGGATCTTATACCCCATATGCTCGGCGTCTGGAATGCCGCCTTGGGGCGTCTCCAGAGTCACCTCCCCCTGCTCTGGGAGCCTTTGGGACAACACCTTTGTGTCATCCGCAGGCCGAGGAGTAGTGGCCGTCGGGAGTGAGTTCATCACTGAATCACTCAAGGACCCATCCGAAGACGATACCTCGCGATGGATCCTGGCCGGACTGCATATATGTTCGGCGCTATAACAAGATTATGAAGCAAAGTCGCACTAAAGTACAATAGAGTGCGGATACTTATGATTTTGCTAGGGGCTTCCCCCTAGGCAGCCACCCCTCCTGGCTATAGGCGGCAGTGGTGGAGTAATCCGGAAGGGACGCCCTTCCCTTCTTGGACGTCCTAGCCTCCCCCCCCCGGGGCGGCCTTCCTCTTCTTCTCCTCCCCGGTGCGGGGAGGTAGAGTTTCTTCGTGTTTCCCCCTGCCTCCGTGGGAGGAATATGCCTCGTCGTCTTTGGACGATGAGGGTATAACGGCCTTGCGCCGGGGACCCTTCTCAGTCCCCTAGCCCGCCTTCTTAGGCTCCCCATCCTCTCCGAATGGGGCGTCCTCTTCCTCTTCTTCCTCCCCTTCGGGGGAGGAGTGTGCTTCTTCGTCTTCGTACGAGGCTTCCGGTACAACCTTATGCCGGAGACCCTCCCTGGTCCCCGGGGCCTTCTTCTCGGCCTTTTTCTCCGGCGCCTAGTAGGGCACTGGGACTTGCATCTCTGTTAGGAGAGCATCTGCTGGGCATTCTGGCAGTGGAGTCGGACAGTCAATCCGCTCTGCAGTCTCCACATACTCCTGCTCAAATACACACAATGACTTAAGATTCCCCCATGAGTACATTAGGAAGAACTGAATCTGGTGGTAGTCAAAAAACTCACCGGACGGGGGAGCTGCGCGGCATGAAGTCCGCGATCCTCGGATGTGGGAGGAGGCACTTCGGAGGCCTTGAATAGCGCCTTCCAGGCACCATTGTGCGTCATGCCGTAGAGCTTTTGAAGTGTCTGGTGTTCGGCCGGGATGAACTCCCACAGATTAAAAGCCCGTATTTGGCATGAAAGAATCCGGCGGACAAGCATGACCTGGACCACGTTGACAAGCTTGATTTTCTTGTCCTTCATGTTCTTGATGCAGTTTTGGAGTCCGGTCATCTCTTCAGGTTCGCCCCAGGCCAGGCCCTTCCTTTCCCAGGAGGTGAGCCACATGGGGGTTCCGAATCAGAATTCGGGGGCCGCCGCCCAGTTGGCATCGCGCGGCTCGGTGATGTAGAACCACCCCGATTGCCACCCTTTCACGGTCTCCGCGAAGGAGCTGTCAAGCCAGGTGACATGGGGCATCTTGCCCACCATGGCGCCTCTGCACTCCACTTGCTGGACGCTTACGATCTTCGGCTTCACGCAAGAGATGTGTAGCCATAGGCCGAAGTGAGGCCTGATGCGGAGGAAGACCTCGCACACGATGATAAACGCCGAGATGTTGAGGACAAAATTTGGGGCTAGATCGTGGAAATCTAGCCCGCAGTAGAACATGAGCCCGCAGATGAAGGGATGAAGTGGAAATCCCAGCCCACGCATAAAGTGGGCGAGAAATACGACCCTCTCATGGGGCTCCGGAGTTGGAGTGACCTGCCCTTTGTCCGGCAGCCGGTGCGCGATGTCTGCGGCCAAGTACCCGGCCGCCCAGAGCTTCGCGATATGCTCCTCCTCATGGTGGAGGCCACCCACTTGCCTCCTGCTCCGGACATGTTTTGGCTGTGCGGAGAAAGCATGAATCAGGGCGCTGGAGCTCGAGGGTGTGGGAATGGATAAGCAGAGGAGGAAGAAGGTGTGGGTGAAAATGGGGAATCCTTATCCCTTTATAGAGGCGACGAACGATGCGCCTCCCCACCTTCCCGTTGAGAATCGCTTATTTCCTGAATGCCACGATTGATTGTGCGGTTGGGTTACCCATACCCGTATTGATGGAGATCCCGTGATAAGGGGACATGATCTCTGCTGTGATAAGACGTGCCAAGGAAACCGCCTCGCAATATGCGCCATGGCTGGTTGTGGGAAAACGGTTCAAATAATGACCCGACCGTAGTGTCATGTCGCTTTGTCTAAAGTTGTCAGCATATTATATTTGTGAAATATCATTCTCTCTACGGTGGTGTATGAGGATCATATTGCAGATCCGGACACGGTCTAAGTGTTTGATAATTACTTTGGAGTATTTGGAGATGGAACTCGCCTTGCAATGCCGAAGACAAAACTGCGCACTGGACTCATCGTCATTGAAGCCTTGTTCAGGGGCTACAGAGGGAGTCCTGGATTAGGGGGTATTCGGACAGCCGGACTATATACTTTGTCCGGACTATTGGAGCATGAAGATACAAGATTCAAGACTATGTCCCGTGTCCGGATGGGACTCTCCTGTGCGTGGAAGACAAGCTTGGCGATTCGGATATTATATTTCCTTCCTTGTAACCGACTCCGTGTAAACCCTAGCCCTCTCCGGTGTCTATATAAACTGGAGAGTTTGGTCCTTAGAGGGATGATCACAATCATAATCATCATAGGCTAGCTTCTAGGGTTTATCCTCTACGATCTCGTGGTAGATCAACTCTTGTACTACTCATATCATCAATATCAATCAAGCAGGAAGTAGGGTTTTACCTCCATCGAGAGGGCCCGAACTTGGGTAAACATTGTGTCCCTTGCCTCCTGTTACCATTAGCCTAAGACGCACAGATCGGGACCCCCTACACGAGATCCGCCGGTTTTGGCACCGACACACGACGGTGGTTTTATTTTATAGAAATTGTTGATCTATCATTCTTCACTTATATTATTTTGAGAGTCTTTTAGAACAGCATGGTAATTTGCTTTGGTTATAAAGTTAGTCCTAATATGATTGGCATCCAAGATGAGTATAATAAAAACTTTCATATAAAGTGCATTGAATACTATGAGAAGTTTGATTCTCTAAGATTGTTTTGAGATATGAAGATGGTGATATTAGAGTCATGCTAGTAGAATAGTTGTGAATTTGAGAGATACTTGTGTTAAAGTTTGTGATTCCCATAGCATGCACGTATGGTGAACCGTTATGTGATGAAGTTGGAGCATGATTTATTTATTGATTGTCTTCCTTATGAGTGGCGGTCGGGGACGAGCGATGGTCTTTTCCTACCAATTTATACCCCTAGGAGCATGCGAGAGTACTTTGTTTTGATAACTAACAGATTTTTGCAATAAGAATGTGAGTTCTTTATGACTAATGTTGAGTCCATGGATTATACGTACTCTCACCCTTCCACCATTGCTAGCCTCCCTAGTACCGCGCAACCTTCGCCGGTATCATACACCCACCATATACCTTTCTCAAAACAGCCACCATACCTACCTATTATGGCATTTCCATAGCCATTCTGAGATATATTGCCATGCAACTTTCCACCGTTCCATTTATTATGACACGCTCCATCATTGTCATATTGCTTTGCATGATCATGTAGTTGACATCGTATTTGTGGCAAAGACACCGTTCATAATTTTTCATACATGTCACTCTTGAATCATTGCACATCCCGGTACACCGCCGGAGGCATTCACATAGAGTCATGTTTTCTTCTAAGTATCGAGTTGTAATTCTTGAGTTGTAAGTAAATAAAAGTGTGATGATCTTCATTACTAGAGCATTGTCCCAGTGAGGAAAGGATGATGGAGATTATGATTCCCCCACAAGTCAGAATGAGACTCCGGACGAAAAAAAGAGGCCATAAAAAAAGAGAAGGCCCAAATAGAAAAAAAATGAGAGAAAAAGAGAGAAGGGGCAATGCTACTATCCTTTTTCCACACTTTTGCTTCAAAGTAGCACCATGATCTTCATGATAGAGAGTCTCCTATGTTTTCACTTTCATGTGGGAATTTTTCATTATAGAACTTGGCTTGTGTATTCCAATGATGGGCTTCCTCAAAAGTGCCCTAGGTCTTCGTGAGCAAGCAAGTTGGATGCACACCCACTTAGTTTCTTTTTGAGCCTTCATACACTTATAGCTCGAGTGCATCAGTTGCATGGCAATCCCTACTCACTCACATTGATATCTATTGATGGGCATCTCCATAGCTCCTTGATATGCCTAGTTGATGTGAGACTATCTTCTCCTTTTTGTCTTCTCCACAACCACCATTCTATTCCACCTATAGTGCTATGTCCATGGCTCACGCCCATGTATTACGTGAAGATTGAAAAAGTTTGAGAACATCAAAACTATGAAACAATTGCTTGGCTTGTCATCGGGGTTGTGCATGATTAAGTACTTTTTGTGATGAAGATAGAGCATAACCAGACTATATGATTTTGTAGGGATAACTTTCTTTGGCCATGTTATTTTGAGAAGACATGATTTCTTTGTTAGTATGCTTGAAGTATGTCAATATTAAACTTTTGTCTTGAATCTTTCGGATCTGAACATTCATGCCACAATAAACAAAATTACATTGATAAATATGTTAGGTAGCATTCCACATCAAAAATTCTGTTTTTATCATTTACGTACTCGAGGACGAGAAGGAATTAAGCTTGGTGATGCTTGATACGTCTCCAACATATCTATAATTTTTGATTGTTCCATGCTATTATATTATCTATTTTGGATGTTTAATGGGCTTTAATATGCTCTTTTATATTATTTTTGGGACAAACCTATTAACCGAGGGCCCAGTGCCAGTTTCTGTTTTTTTTGCCTATTTTAGAGTTTTGCAAAAAAGGAATACCAAACAGAGTCCAAACGGAATGAAACCTTTGTGATGATCTTTCTTGGACCGAAAGCAAACCAGAAGACATGGAGATGAAGTCGGAGACGTAACAAGGAGGCCACGAGGAAGGAGGGCGCGCCCAGGGGGGTAGGCGCGCCCCCACCCTCGTGAGCCCCTCGTAGCTCCACCGACCTAGTTCTTTCACCTATATATACTCTTATACCTTAAAAACATTAGGGGAGCCACGAAACCACTTTTCCACCGTCGCAACCTTCTGTACCTGTGAGATCCCATCTTGGGGCCTTTTCCGGCGATCTGCCTGAGGGGGATTAGATCACTGAGGGCTTCTACATCAACACCATTACCTCTCCGATGAAGCGTGAGTAGTTTACTACAGACCTTCGGGTCCATAGTTATTAGCTAGATGGCTTCTTCTCTCTCTCTCTCTTTGATTCTCAATACAAAGTTCTCCTCGATGTTCTTGGAGATCTATTCGATGTAATATTCTTTTGTGGTGTGTTTGCCGAGATCCGATGAATTGTGGATTTATGATCAAGATTAACTAAGATTATTATTTGGTTCTTCTCTGAATTCTTATATGCATGATTTGATATCTTTGCAAGTCACATCGAATTATCGGTTTATTTTGGCCTACTAGATTGATCTTTCTTGCCATGAGAGAAGTGCTTAGCTTTGGGTTCCATCTTGCGGTGTCCTTTCCCAGTGACAGTAGGGCCAGCAAGGCACGTATTGTATTGTTGCCATCGAGGATAAAAAGATGGGGTTTTCATCATATTGCTTGAGTTAATTCGTCTACATCATGTCATCTTTCTTAATGCGTTACTCCGTTCTTATGAACTTAATACTCTAGATGCATGGTGGATAGCAGTCGATGGGAGTCGGTTTACTTGACACGAATGTGATGCCTATGTTCATGATCATTGCCTTAGATGTCATCATAATTATGCGCTTTTCTATCAATTGCTCGGCAGTAATTTGTTCACCCATCGTAATACATGCTATCTAGAGAGAAGCAACTAGTGAAACCTATGGCCCCTAGGTCTCTTTTCCATTATATTAAGTCTCTTTTCCATATTATTGAATCTGGTTTACATCTTGCTAGTTTCCAATCTATAAACCAAAAATACCAAAAAAATATTTACTTTACCGTTTATCTATCCCTATCAGATTTCACTTTTGCGAGTGACCGTGAAGGGATTGACAACCCCTTTATCGCGTTGGTTGCAAGTTCTTGATTGTTTGTGCAGGTATTCGGTGACTTGTGCGTCGTCTCCTACTGAATTGATACCTTGGTTCTCAAAACTGAGGGAAATACTTACGCTACTTTGCAGCATCACCCTTTCCTCTTCAAGGAAAACCAACGCAAGCTCAAGAGGTAGCAACACTGATGTAGGGTGGAACCCTATAGCGTCGATCTTTCACGTTTGGAGTGGATCCTACGGGGAATCACAAAGAACACGCGGAAGCACAATGGGAAACACGGGGGAAAACGAGAGAGAATCACTCAACCAACAAGGAATCGATCACACAAGTGCTAGATCACCACACACATAAGAGATGCATATGATCCACAATCAACAAAGGGAAAGGATACAACGGAACCGTTCTTCTCCAAGAGGAGGCCTTGATGTTCTTCCCTAAAGAGGGGTCTTGAATCCGCTTGGGGATCTTCTCCGGAGAGGTCCTGATCTCCGAGGAGAAGTATCCAAGTGGATGAGCAAAGGCTCTCACACAAACATGAGCTAATCCAATGCTAAGTCTCAAAAGGAGGAGGACGAGTCCTATTTATAGGCTAGGGGGCGAAGGGGTACACGGGCTCAGCCCAACACGCGCACACAGGCGCTGGCCGGATGATTCGGGTCCGAAGCCGGATGATCCGGGCTGGTCCGGATGATCCGGGTGGAGGCCCGGATGATCCGGAGACTCGGCTGGTGGAGGCGCAGGGCCGGATGTCCGGCTGGCGGTTCGGACGTCCGGGCAGGGTCCGGATGATCCGGGACGGGGTCCGGATGATCCGGCTTCAGGGGGGAGGCTTCTGTAGTCTTCGGTCGAATTAGCCAGATCGTCCGGGCCGGGGTCCGGATCGTCCGGGCTCTGTTCGGATCGTCCGGGCCGCCGTCCGGATCGTCCGGCCACCCTGGTCCTTGGTGCTTTTTCCTCTCCGTCTTCATACATGTCTTCCGCTTCGGGTTCTCCTTGCTTCCTAGCTTCTTCATGGTGAACTCCTTGGTACCCGAGTATGCATAGCGTTTCCGTTTGAGGTAGTAACCATGTCTCATGTGAATCGAAAGGGAATTGTGAGAGGAGTGATGTCACCTCGGTTTCAAGAGCTCTTGCACGTGCTCGAGTCATAGGTCCTTGAGGGGTTGGATGTGTTGTTGTAGAGTCCATGGTGATGATGGAAGGATGCTCCGCATCATATCCCCTCCCTTCGAAAGGATCCGACCTTGGATCTAGATCTTCATCACCATGGAAAGGCGAGAGGTCTTTGATGTTGAAGGTGTCGCTCACGTTGTACTTGTTGCTTGGTAGGTCGAGCTTGTAGGCGTTGTTGTTGTAGCGTGCTAACACCTTGAAGGGTCCATCGGCTCGAGGTAGTAGTTTGGACTTGCGTTCGTTGGGGAAGCGTTCCTTGCGAAGGTGTAGCCACACGAGATCGCCTATGTTGAAGATCATGGGTTGCTTGTTGATGTTGAGCTTGGTCGCTAGTCGTTGTACTTGGTGCTGGATGGTGTTTCTTGTATCTTCATGCATCTTCTTGATGCATCTTGCACGGGCACTTGCGTCGAGATTGGTGCGCTCTTGTAGAGGAAGAGGTAGAATGTCCAATGGGGACAATGGGTTGAAGCCGTAGATGACCTCGAAGGGGGACTTGCCGGTAGTCGTATGTCTTGCGCGGTTGTAGGCGTACTCGGCGATGGGTAGACACGCCTCCCACTCCTTGATGTTCTTCTTGATCAACACGCGAAGTAGAGTGGATAGTGTCCGGTTCGTCACCTCCGTTTGGCTGTCGGTTTGAGGATGGTATGCGGATGAGAACAAGAGCTTGATTCCGAGCTTGGCGCATAGAGTCTTCCAAAAGTAACTCAAGAACTTGACGTCGTGGTCGGAGACGATTGTCTTTGGTACTCCATGGAGGCGCAAGATTTCCCTACAAAAGAGATTTGCAATATGTGAAGCATCGTCTATCTTGTTGCAAGGAATGAAATGTGCCATCTTAGAAAATCGGTCCACAATGATAAACACGGAATCCTTTCCATTTTGAGTTTTAGGCAAACCAAGTACAAAATCCATACTAATGTCTTCCCATGGTTGATAGGGAATAGGAAGAGGCATGTAAAGACCATGAGATTGAGCTTTAGACTTAGCTTTGCGACATGTAGAGCATCGGTTTGTGAAGCGTGATACGTCGTGGAACATCTTGGGCCAAAAGTAGTTCTTGGAGAGCGTGGCGAAAGTCTTGTCGCGTCCAAAGTGTCCCATGAGTCCACCTCCATGACCCTCTTGCAAAAGTAGCAAACGAAGAGAAGACTCGGGAATGCATAGTTTGTTAGCTCTCATAAGATAACCATCCTTGATGTAGTAATGTTCCCAAGATGTATGCGTCAAACATTTAGCATAATGAGGTGCAAAAGATGGATCATTGGCATACAAGTCTTTTATGTGTTCAAAGCCAATGACATTCAACTCAAGTTTAGTCACAAGCGTGCATATGCGAGAAAGTGCATCGGCAACTACATTTTCCTTACCCTTAATGTACTTAATCACATATGGGAAAGATTCAATAAATTCACTCCATTTTGCATGACGCTTGTTCAATTTAGTTTGACCTTTTAAGTACTTAAGTGTTTCATGATCGGTATGGATGACAAATTCATGAGGTCTAAGATAATGTTCCCAAACATGTAGGACACGCACTAAAGCATACAATTCTTTGTCATATACGGGATAGTTAAGTTGAGCACCGGAGAGTTTTTCACTAAAATAAGCAATGGCTCGTTTTTATTGCATCAAAACTCCGCCAATTCCGGTACCACTTGCATCACAATGAACCTCAAAAGTTTTGTCAAAATTGGGCAAAGCAAGAATCGGAGCATGAGTAAGCAAAGACTTGAGCTCATCAAAAGCGGTTGATTGCAAAGTTCCCCAAACAAAAGGAGTATTCTTCTTGCTCAAGGCATGCAAAGGAGCGGCTATTGTGCTAAAGTTTTTCACAAATCAGCGATAAAATCCTGCAAGGCCAAGGAAACTACGCACTTGTTGCAAATTGGTTGGTTGGGGCCAAGTTTTAATTACCTCAATTTTAGTTTCGTCAACATGAACACCTTTTGAAGAGACAACAAATCCCAAGAAAACCACTTTGTCAACACCAAACATGCATTTTTTCAAATTTGCATAAAGGCTTTCCTTGCGAAGGGTTTGGAAAACAGATTTAACATGATTAATATGGTCTTTCATTGTTTTGCTAAACACAAGAATGTCATCAAAGTAAACCACAACAAATACTCCAATGTAAGGTCTAAGCACATGATGCATAAGACGCACGAAGGTACCGGGAGCTTCCGATAAACCCATAGGCATAACTAACCACTCATATAAGCCAAATTTGGTTTTAAAAGCAGTTTTCCATTCATCACCTTCTTGAATGCGAATTTGATAATAGCCACTTTTAAGATCTATTTTTGAGAAAAAGTTGGCTCCACTAAGTTCATCAAGCATATCATCTAAGCGAGGAATGGGATGCCTATAGCGAACGGTAATAGCATTTATAGGTCTACAATCGGAACACAAGCGGAAACTTCCATCGGGCTTAGGCACAAGTATAACGGGAACGGCACAAGGGCTTAAGCTTTCACGTACATGACCGTTGTCGATGAGTTGTTGTACTTGCCGTTGAATCTCCTTGGTTTCTTCGGGATTGACTCGGTATGGAGCTTTGTTTGGAAGTGGCGCTCCGGGGATGAGGTCGATTCGATGCTCAATGCCTCATAGAGGAGGTAGACCCGGAGGTAGCTCATCGGGGAAAACATCTTGGAATTCCTGCAAAAGAGATTGAAACACTAAAGGTAGCTCGTGAGAAGTGTTAGTTTTTGGTTCTGCATCCTTGCACACAAGGACAAAGTGCATCACACTCAATTGGTTCTCACGCACTTCTCTTATCTCACTTTTGGTGGCGAATAGGATGAGGTTTTTCTCTCTAGGCGAAGAGGCGCTCATAGTTGGCTTGTGGCTCTCACTCACTTTTGGGTGGGTGACTTTCTCACTCTTCTCTCCATGGTGGGTGGCTTGCTTGTCGGCTATCACTTGACTAGGAGACATAGGTCGTAGCACATACTCCTTCCCTTTCATCTTGAAGCTATAGTGATTGGTTCGCCCATTGTGGATGACACCACGGTCGAATTGCCAAGGTCGACCAAGAAGGAGGTGGCAAACGGTCATTGGGACCACATCACATTCCAAAGTGTCTTCATAAGCACCTATTTTGAAAGAGACTTGGACCGTATGCTCGACTCGTATAGTGCCGGAGTCACTTAGCCATTGAACCTTGTAGGGGTGCGGGTGCTTCTTCTTGATCAATTGAAGCTTGGAGCATAGTTCTTCGCTTGCCAAGTTGTGGCAACTACCTCCATCGATGATGACCTTGACGGATCGTCCATTGATGCCGGCCTTTGTGTGGAAGATGTGGCATCGTTGGTCTTCTTCTTGTTGATGTTGAAGTGTCAAGACCTTGGAGACAACAAGAGCGGGGCTCGTATCTTCATCACAAAAGACTTGATCATCTTCATCCTCGTTCACTCGCTGTTGCATGGCCACTTGCTCAATAGCTTCCATTTCATCTTCACTCATTGAGTCATAGGTGCCGTCGTCGTTGAGGATCATGGTGCGCTTGTTGGTGCATTCATAGGACTTGTGGCCTCGGCCGCCGCAAGTGAAACACTTAAAGGAGCTTGTCTTGACGGTCTCATCGGTTGGAGTAGATGATGGAGCACGCGACTTGAGGTTGCTCGTAGTAGGAGGAAGACGACTTGAACCTGTGGAAGTTTTCTTGTAACTTGACTTGTCGTCGTTGCTTGGAGAAGGCTTGGTTGATGTCGAAGTTGGAGTAGTTGTTGAAGCTTGGTTGTTGGAGAAGCCGTGTGTCTTGTAGGAGTACTTGGCGTACTTGAAGTCATCTTGCACTTGATGTTCCGCCTTTGTAGCTTGATGCACGAGCTCAATGAGGTTGGAGTAGGGTTGGAAGTCGGCGATCTTCTTGATGGGATGATTGAGTCCATTCAAGAATCGTGCCATTGTTTGCTCATCATCTTCCGTGACATTGGCTCGAATCATGGCAATCTCCATTTCCTTGTAGTATTCTTCAACACTCTTTGTTCCTTGCTTGAGGAGTTGTAGCTTCTTGAAGAGATCGCGGTAGTAGTAGGTTGGCACAAAACGTGCTCGCATGACATCCTTCATTTGAGCCCAAGTGGTGATTGGAGGTTCACCTCTTTCTTCCCGGCGTTCAAGGACTTGTTCCCACCATATGAGCACATAGTCTTGGAACTCAAGTGAGGCCATAGCGATCTTATTCTCTTCCTCATTGTTGTGCAAACGAAAGATTTTGTCGACCTTCAATGCCCATGAGAGGTACTCTTCCGGATCATTGCTTCCCTTGAACTTGGGCATTGTGAACTTGGGCTTGCCATAGTGTTGCTCTTCATTGTGTTGTTGGCGATGGTGATGATGGCGTCCTTGGCGTGGAGGGTAGTCATCCTCATGTTGCTCTTGGCGCGGAGGAAGTCCATGATCAACTTGCTCTTGTTGAACTTGATGTTGAAGGGGAGCTTGACGAGCTTGAGAAGGGGCTTGTGGAGCTTGCCGTTGCGCACGCGGATGGTAGTTCCTCTCTTGGATTTCTTCTCGAAGGGCTTCCTCTTGATTGCGCCGTTCGCGATTGCGGTTGGCGATGGCTCGACTTGATTCTTGAAGGGCCCGTTGCGCCTCAAGCGCTTGCGCTTCTCGTTGTTGTTGTTGAAGACGTTGAGCCTCGGCGTCTTGTTCTTGTTGGTGTAGACACGCTCGTTCTTCTTCTTGGCGCCGAAGTCGTTGCCGTTCTTGAGCTTGAGCAAAAGCCACTTGGTTTGATTGATGACGAGGGACTTGCTCATCGTCTTGCTCTTGTGAATGCTTGTCATGTAGCGGGTTGCGAGGTGCATGACGGTCTTGATGCGCGGCTCGTCGAAGAATGGTCGAAGACGGTGTACTTGAGCTGGAGAAGGTGTCATCGGTGTCAACTCGAGCGGCTCCGTCTTGAGGAGGAAGAAGTGGAATGATGCCGGTTCCTCATCAAGGCGCGGATCTCGTCCATTCTTGCATCATTTTCTTGCTTGTGAGAGTCGAACTTGTCGTCGAAGTAGTCTCTTGTACGTTTCTCGGAGAGTCGCAAGTCGGTGGCGAGGTTGTCGATGCGGTCGCTCATAGCTTGTTGCTCTTGGTGTAACTCCCTTTGAGCACCAAAGAGGTGGCTCTTTGTGACGAATGATGACATGTCGTCGCCGTTCTCGATGAGAGGTGGATTTGTAGAAGAACTTGGCCTATCCATCATACCAAGTAAAATTGTGAGTGGTAGAAGGAGAAGAACTAATACCAATGTACCTTTGACCTAAGTTGAAGATGATTCAAGTTCACTCAAATGTGGACAATGAAATAGCACTATTGGTACCAATCCTTGTCGATTCTCACACCTACACAAGTAAAAGCTTTTGGTGGAGCTTGGTTAGGATGGTGGCACAAAATTGATTGCAATTGTTAGCTTGACTCAAAAATGTTGAAAAGGATTCGCAAATTCGCAAATGTAACAAGTAGACCAAGCAAGTAGTGGTACACGGAAACACACACGCAAATAGATAAATGGGATTGTGCAAACCAAAAGTGAGCCAAAATGTGGAATCCACGAAAATGCTCTTGTTGCACAATACTAGAGAGACACTAGCACGATTGCACAATAGGCGGATACGGAGCTTGTGCACAACCTACTAGGCAAAAATGCAACGATCTCTATCCCAAGTATGCTATATGTATGGTATTTTGGTGCAATGATCCAAGATGATCTTATATGACAATCTTAATGTTGTATGATGCTATGCTTCTTGTTCATAAGCTCTTTGCTTATCTTTCCTCTTTGCTTAAAAGCTTGAGTGGCTCTTTCTCTTGTGAGCTCTTTTCTTATGCAAACTTCACGAACCAAGATAGAAATTGTGTATGCGATGACAAATTTGTGACACACAAGTTGATTCCGAGATATGCACCACGATGATATGTATGATATGGGGTATGCTTACTAATGTGCACAAGTCACGTTGCCGGCAATACTCAATGGCTAGTCTCGATGGGTAAGCAACGCAAAAGATGGTATATGATGGTTATCAATGCAATTGCAAGGTATGACAAAGATGTCGTCAAAGTTACCGTCCGTAGCGAAGATGAGTAGTCGACGAAAATGAGTGGTAGTTGTTGATGTCGCACCGTACCTAAATAGCCGAAACACAAAAGGACACGGAAATCTCACTCAAATTCTCGAACCCAAAGTCGAATGGTAGTACGGAGGTTGTGTTGCTGGGGTTTGGCAGGTGGAAGTGTTGGTGGTTGGGGTGGGGGAGTATGTGGACGTAGGTGGTGGTGGTGGAGGACTGCAAAAATTCAGTTTCGGCAGAGGAAGCCGGATGATCCGGGCCAGGAGCCGGATGATCCGGGCATGTCCGGATGATCCGGGTCGGGGTCCAGATGATCCGGGCAGGTCAATCTCGCTCGGGAACTGCTCGGGAAGAACACGAAAACGGGGAGAAATTTGACGATTTCGCGGATTTTGGATGGATTTCGAAGTGGAGAAGGTGGGGAAAAGCAAGATCCACGAGTTACACACCGAATCCACGGATCAAAATCAACAAAACAACCTCAAACCAACAAATCACAAAAAAATTTGGGGCTATTTTTGGTGGGGATTTTCGGATTTAGGACGAAAACAACAAAATCAAGCTAGAAAAAGAGGGGTAGGGGCTCCAAAAACGTGATCAACGTGGCTCATGATACCAAGATGATGTAGGGTGGAACCCTATAGCGTCGATCTTTCACGTTTGGAGTGGATCCTACGGGGAATCACGAAGAACACACGGAAGCACAACGGGAAACACGGGGGAAAACGAGAGAGAATCACTCAACTAACAAGGAATCGATCACACAAGTGCTAGATCACCACACACATAAGAGATGCATATGATCCACAATCAACAAAGGGAAAGGATACAACGGAACCGTTCTTCTCCAAGAGAAGGCCTTGATGTTCTTCCCTAAAGAGGGGTCTTGAATCCGCTTGGGGATCTTCTCCGGAGAGGTCCTGATCTCCGAGGAGAAGTATCCAAGTGGATGAGCAAAGGCTCTCACACAAACATGAGCTAATCCAATGCTAAGTCTCAAAAGGAGGAGGAGGAGTCCTATTTATAGGCTAGGGGGCGAAGGGGTACATGGGCTCAGCCCAACACGCGCTGGCCGGATGATCCGGGTCCGAAGCCGGATGATCCGGGCTGGTCCGGATGATCCAGGTGGAGGCCCGGATGATCCGGAGACTCGGCTGGTGGAGGCGCAGGGTCGGATGTCCGGCTGGCGGTCCGGACGTCCGGGCAGGGTCCGGATGATCCGGGACGGGGTCCGGATGATCCGGCTTCAGGGGAGAGGCTTGTGTAGTCTTTGGTCGAATTAGCCGGATCGTCCGGGCCGGGGTCCAGATCGTCCGGGCTCTGTCCGGATCGTCCGGGCCGCCGTCCGGATCGTCCGGCCACCCTGGTCCTTGGTGCTTTTTACTCTCCGTATTCATACATGTCTTCCGCTTCTGGTTCTCCTTGCTTCCTAGCTTCTTCACGGTGAACTCCTTGGTACCTGAGTATGCATAGCGTTTCCGTTTGAGGTAGTAACCATGTCTCATGTGAATCGAAAGGGAATTGTGAGAAGAGTGATGTCACCTCGGTTTCAAGAGCTCTTGCACGTGCTCGAGTCATAGGTCCTTGAGGGGTTGGATGTGTTGCTGTAGAGTCCATGGGGATGATGGAAGGATGCTCCGCATCAAACACGCACCCACACACACAATAAGACTCCATCTCACAGACGCATGCTCTAGGTGGAGCATTTGTTCCTACCACCCTTCGTCCAACCTTACCCGTATGATAAACAATCACCTTAATTTACTTGTATAACATGGACAAATTCCTCTTTACTTTAGTAGTTAGCAAACTTCTCATAATTATATAATGCAAATCACGAGCAGGAAGTGACATTGTTTTACACAACCACGTTAACATGGCCACGTAAATCACTAGCTAAAGTGTAATACCATTATACTTATATCCCAATGCAAAAGGTTGAGTACATGTCCGAAGAGTAGAGTCGCACACACGCACTCTATCTCTCAGAATCTCACACACATACCAGTTACGTGATGCCCCTAAGCAGACCCGTAGGTTACAATTTGTGCACCTGTGGGTACACGTGATGGTGCACATTAATTTAAGCCGGGCGGCGAACCCAAATAGTAGTTGCATTCATTCCCCTCTGCCGCCTCTTCTCTGGTCGCCGTCGTCCGATAGCCATGGCCCGGCCGAAGGTAACGACATATGCCATAATCCCACCGGAGCGACACTTTAATCTGGAGGTGTCGCGAAGCCCGGATCGCAGCCACCCTGCCTCCGGAGTCCGGACTAGCTGGAGCCGGACGAGAAGGTGTTGGAGGTGGAGCAGCACGCGGAGCCGGAGAAGGAGAACGACGACGCGAAACCGGAACAGGAGGACAACGACGTGGGCAAAGCTGAGTCAGAGGACGAGGATAATTTCCATTATACTCAGACTTAAAGGGCTTTGAGTTTCACGCCACATTTATTTCATAGAGATAAGAGAAAGGAAATTTTAGTGGTCATGCATGCATCTTTTTATGTTAGCACTCCTATATAAGGGTTTACCGGTCGCTTCCCGCTGATGTGCGCGGTGGTGGAAGAGGAAGGAGAAGGGAAGTGGGTTGTGGAGTACGCTAGTTGCAGCACGAGCTCCAAGGAACGTTCTTGCCAAACAAGGCATAGTTGTACAGTATAGTCCAGTGGAGTATGAATTGGCCTTTATGTTGCGTGTGGATGACATGGCTGCAACATGCAGGCTGCAGTTTGACAGCCTACCGCTCCGCTTCGCACGGTTTGGTCACGCAAGATTTGCATGCACGCATGTCACGCACGTACTTGTCGAAGGTGTGCTCAAAAAAGGGCGACCAGGTCCGCTAGTCCACGTTGGTCCATCCGCCCGGAAAACAACTAATCCCAGTCGCTGTAAATGTCGTGCGTGCTTTAATTCCGGGCTAGTGGATGGACACGAACTTGCTGTACAACGAACCGCCGCCGGCTCCCTAATATCTATCTCTACTCTTATAATAATAATAATAATAATATGTCTATCTATCTCTATCTCTCTTCTAAAACTCTTATAAAAAAATAGAGTTGGTGATGATAGTGCACCTGCCATCCTGCAATATAGGCCTGTCCGATTTATATCTGGCGGATAGGAAGAGAACTATGGCAATTTTGCAAAAAGATACCCACACCCCTCTCCACATTTGAAAATAAGGCCTTCCGTCGTTCATCCTTTTCTCTCACAAGATAAACTACTCATGCAAATGCATCTTGATGTTACATGCAACGCACGAGGATGTTTCCTTGGGGGTCTCCCCAACATGGCGTGGCCGTAGTTGCAAGTTGACACCCCTTGAGATGCCTATGTTGAGGGGCACTCAGATTTTGTCTGATGAGCAGGTAAGTGATGAGTTTGATCACGTAGTAAATGCATTCTAAAGACTACTTCCGTGTCCATTTCCTAATTCCCCTGCTGCCCACTGTTTCACAGGTTAGGCTTGGTGCCAGTGGAGATTGGCTTGCATATGTACGGGAGGGTACCAACACCAATTTGCATAACGGTTACAATGGTGACACCGTTCCCATAGAACCTTTGTCCAACATTGGGATCAGCCATGCAACGGGCCATCGCCTGAATTGGTACGATGGAACCACGATGAGATTGAAGAAGATAGCAATCTCGGAAGCCCCGATAAGGTCGTCTTCCAACCAAAATTATACTCTCGTTGCGGTGTTCGACATCGCGATTGCTTTGACGAACCCTACACATGGCGGTCAAAGGTGGATCATGTTGCCTGCGGCCAATTTGTTGTTGTACGAGTACGAAGACGCTGTGCTCCTTTCTAACTGCAACTTCGCAGTGACAAACCAGGGGACTTGTTTCATATGGGACACATCCTGCGGTATCCTCCCCCTCTTCCAGTTTATTTGTTTTGATTTTTTTTCGTTTTATAAGTTTCAAATTCAAATTTAGAGCTCCCCATCACATGTTGAGATTACAATGTCCATTAAATCGTTGCGTGCATGTACTAGTTTTTTATTGGTCATGCATGCATGCATTGCAAGTAACATTTTTTACCATAGTTTCTTAGGAAACTGAGTGCAAAACTTGAGTAGTTTTGCAAACTACCAGTACTACACCTGAAATGGTTCAAAATCAATACCACCACCACGCCCGCATCTGACCGCCCTGGCTGACCCAAACCCCTTCCCTTGCCGGCACACGCTTCTCACGTGAAACGATCAACGTCGCCCCAGAGCGTCAATGCCGCATTAATGCCTAGCTAGAGCAGAGGCGACCTCTCACTAGTGTCGACTTTGAAGCAGCGCGATGGCCGAGAGAGTGCCGCTTCCCGGTGCACGCGACTGCTTCACGTCGAGGCTGTCCATAGTTTGGATGAGTCTCCATCGTGGGGAGCCACACTAGGAACCTGCAATGATATGGACTCCCGTTGCCCACCATTATGGATCATTCCATCTATGAAGAACACATGGGACTGGAACTACAAGACGAACATGTACCCAGGAGTGGACGTACGAACCTGAGTAATGTAGCGCAGTAAGTGAAGTAGAAAGGCACAAATAGTATGAACATGCGTGGCATATAGGCATTTGTCTCTTACTACCACTAAATGTTGTATGTGCAATGCACGGTGATCTTATGATGTACGTGCCTAAGTACTCTAGTACTATATTAATTGGAGGCACATATTAGGTTTTATATTTGTTTATGTGTATGACCCAAGACCTTCCAAGTAGACGTGTTGTTCTCTCCGGGTTGCACTTTCATTCATACCACTTGTACTACGTGTGGTCTTCGACCTAGAAGTGGAAGAAGTGGAGACACTCTACCATGTTGTTCATGTCCCACTCCTTTCGCTGACGTGTGGGACATCCAGCATGTGCCGTGTTTGGCACTCCTTCATCGTAAGAGTTGAAACGCTAGCTTTCATCAAAAATAAAAAATAAATATAAATTAGTAGTGATACTATACCACATGGTTTCCTTGCTCCTCGATATCAGAAAGAATACTTCCATTCACCGACATGTGGGACATTGACCATCCTGGTCCACTTGCCATGCACGCAGAACTCCAAGAGAGAGTCACCCCGGTTGTCGCGCCATAGTGATAATGACTAATGAGCCGTCAAATCACAGGCCCAACCTTCCCACTATGAAGTTGCTCGGGCGAAGGAACCATCATGACTTCATTGAATTCCGCTTCTTGAAGAAAACTACTATACCGGCAGTACTGCTAGCTATAGTATTATTGTACTCCAGCAGAGGCCTCCTTTGGTTCATAGGATAGGAATTTTATAGGAATATGAAAATCATAGGAAGTGAGATGACATGCATCTCAATTCCTATAGAGAAAGAGATGCCATTTGATGCATAGGATAGGAATTTTTTCATTGAGCCTAGGCTAATTTACTGGTAATTTGCTCTAAAAACTGCAGTTGTAACTAGTACTGGTAAATGCTCATAATTAATTAAACAAATGTACGGGCAACACAGACACACACACTAACTACTAGTACTACTACTTCTCACATGCTGGCCAGACGTCGCCGTTCTCCTTCCCGGCTTTCTCGACGATGCCCCACCATGCTTGGATCTCCCCCGAGCTCTCCGCAACTGCGTGTGCGTCCTCTTCTTTCTTGTGGCGGCATGCCTCTTTTTTCTTGAGTGATTTCTGCCTTTTCCGCTTCCTCTGTGCGGCTTTGGCCGCCCCTTGCTCTACCGCCTATTCGGCCTTGGCAGCTTCAACGTCCACCCACGTAGGTGTGAGGTCGCGAGCGGTGATGAACTCGGCACGGCGGGATGCCATCGCTTCCCTACCATTTTGTTTGGGGTCGTGGGCGGTGAGGAACTTGTTGCGGCGGGATGTCATCGCTTCCTTACCATTTAGTGTGCAGCACGGTGGCGTGAACAACGCTTGGTGAGAGATCTAGGGTGGAGTGGCTGGACAACCTTATAGTGCATTGATTTGTCAAGAGCTCAAGGACAAAAGCCGAAGGAAATTTGGATTCCCTTCAATCCTAGTAAATTATTACCGAGTAAAATGCATTGGCGGTCATAAAACTTGTCTTGAAGCTCACTTTGATCATTGTATACGAGATATGGTGACTATACAGTCACTGGCTCAGCGTATAGCTCCGTATTTGGCTGGTTGACCGGTCAAACATTCCGCATGCGCCTCATCAGCTTGTGTTCTATATCTATCTTTCTATGCGGGCCTACCTGTCATGGAGAAAGAAATAAAAACCAAAATTATGCGTATGTGAGGAATCAAACCACGGACTCATCACTGCAACGCACACTCGTCAGCCAAATGAATATGAAATACTTTGCATTAAATGCACAAACTGATTTTTTATATTATATGTGACACACACATTAGCACACACCGTCCATAGATGCAAGTAGCATGAACGCGTGCAGACTCTCACATTCACACTTTCAAACATGCTAATGCATGCATGTCACCCTCTCAATCAAAGTCCTGCTCATGGCGCAACGCCAACGGCGAGCCCGTCACCTGCGCGCCCCGGCGGTGCCTGGCATTACTGTTTAGACGTTTGCTGGCGGCCTCCGTGAACACCGAGCATTTATACACCTTGCTCAACACCAGCGTCATACTCGTGCTTGGGCGCCGAGCTGCTCGACATTAGCCATGGCTCTGCACACTACACGACAACATGACTCGGCGCCTTGCTCATGTATATCATCCATCACAATGACAATCTATAAAACAACCTAGCTATAGAGGGTACTATGGTACCTATATATGTATCGTGAGCGACCGATCATAGCGCCACTGCACACGAGTGTGTGTTTGATCGATTCGTCCATTATTCGTAAGTTATGCATGGTTGTGTGGTGTCAAATGGTGGTCGTCGAAGGCTAGCTGGAGACAAGAGAGGTCGCATGGACGCTTCGTTGTCTATATGTGCAGCATAGGCTTCAAAGGCTCGTCATCCATGAGTTCACATTTTACCACCACGCCAGCATCTGATCGCCCTGGCCTACCAAAACCCTTTCCATCGCTAGCGCGCGCTTCCTGCCTAAAACGGTCACCGTCGCTCCAGAACGTGAATGTTGCATTCACGCCTGACACGGTCTCTCACTGGCGCCGGCATTGCAGCTGCGTGACGGCCGAAAAAGCGTCACTCGTGCGGCATCCCGGTGCAAGCGACTGCTCCGCGTTAGCGACACCACGGTCATCCATCCATATACCACCCACATAAATGACACGCGGCTGCCAACGAACCTACTCCAGCGCCAGCCGTTGATACGTCACCAAGGTATCTATAATTTTTATTGTTCCATGCTATTATATTACCCGTTTTGGATGTTTATGGGCTTTACTTTACAATTTTATATCATTTTTGGGACTAACCTACTAACCGGAGGCCCAGCCCGAATTGCTGTTTTTTGCCTATTTCAGTGTTTCGAAGAAAAGGAATATCAAATGGAGTCCAAACGGGATGAAACCTTATGGAGCAATCTTTTTGGAACAAACTTGATCCAGAGGACTTGGAGTGGACGTCAAGCAACAAAGGAGGCGGCCACAAGGGTGCCCGACGCGCCCCCTAGGGATGGGCGCGCCCCCCCAGCCTCGTGGGACCCTCGAGCGTCCACCGACCTACGTACCCTGAAACCATCAGAAGCGACCATGAAAACCTAATTCCACAGCCGCAACCTTCTATATCCGTGAGATCCCATCTTGGAGCCTTCACCGGCGCTCCGCCGGAGGGGGAATTGACCATGGAGGGCCTCTACATCATCTCCAAGGCCTCTCCGATGAGTTGTGAGTAGTTTACCACAGACCTTCGGGTCCATAGTTATTAGCTAGATGGCTTCTTCTCTCTCTTTGAATCTCAATACAAAGTTCTCGTCGATCTTCTTGGAGATCTATTCGACGTAACTCTTTTTGCGGTGTGTTTGTCGAGATCCGATGAAATGTGGGTGAGGGAGTCCTGGATTTCGGGGTGTCCGGATGGCCGGACTATCACCGTTGGCTGGACTCCTAGACTATGAAGATACAAGATTGAAGACTCCGTCTCATGTCCGGATGGGACTTTCCTTGGCGTGGAAGGCAAGCTTGGCAATACGGATATGTAGATCTCCTACCATTGTAACCGACTTTGTGTAACCCTAGCCCTCTCCGGTGTCTATATAAACCGGAGGGTTTTAGTCCGTATGACGAACAACAATCATACCATAGGCTAGCTTCTAGGGTTTAGCCTCTTTGATCTCGTGGTAGATCTACTCTTGTACTACCCATATCATCAATATTAATCAAGCAGGAGTAGGGTTTTACCTCCACTGAGAGGGCCCGAACCTGGGTAAAAACATCGTGTCCCTTGTCTCCTGTTACCATCCGCCTAGACGCACAGTTCAGGACCCCCTACCCGAGATCCGCCGGTTTTGACACCGACATTGGTGCTTTCATTGAGAGTTCCTCTGTGTCGTCACCTTTAGGCCCGATGGCTCCTTCGATCATCAACAACGACGCGGTCCAGGGTGAGACTTTTCTCCCCGGACAAATCTTCGTATTCGGCGGCTTTGCACTGCGGGCCAATTCACTTGGCCATCTAGAGCAGATCGAAAGCTACGCCCCTGGCCATCAGGTCAGATTTGGGAGTTTGAACTACACGGAAGACATCCGCGGAGACTTGATCTTCGATGGATTCGAGCCACAGCCAAGCGTGCCGCACTGTCTCGATGAGTATGATCTAGCTCTGCCGCCGGACAGCACCCTGGAGGCCGCACCAGAGTCCGCTCTGACCCCTAGCTCAGAGCCGACTTCGTTGGTCGAGGATGAGTGGCTGGACACCGCCTCGGGGGCTACGATCTCTACGGCGATTGAGCCGAACAACATCCCTGTCCTTCGCAAAGCCCGTGACTCCGAGGTGCCGGACTCCTCTCTGGACTCCGAACCTCCCGCGCCCCTGCCAATCAAATCCGATTGGGCGCCGGTTATGGAGTTCACTGCCGCGGACATCTTTCAGCACTCGCCCTTTGGCGACATCCTGAATTCACTAAAGTCTCTCTCTTTATCAGGAGAGCCCTGGCCGGACTATGGTCAGGAAGGTTGGGATGCGGACGACGAAGAAATTCAATGCCCACCCACCACCCACTTTGTAGCCACTGTCGATGATTTAACCGACATGCTCGACTTCGACTCCGAAGACATCGACAGTATGGACGACGATGCAAGAGACAACCAAGAACCAGCGCCTACAGGGCACTGGATGGCCACCTCGTCATACGACATATACATGGTGGACATCCCAAAAGATGGGAATGGCAATGGAACAGCGGAGGATGACCCCTCCAAGAAACAACCCAAGCGCTGGCGTCAGCGGCACCGCTCTAAATCCCGCCACAGCAAAAACGGTGATTCCGGCACGGGAGATAATAAAAACCCAAACAGTGCCGAAGACAACCCCCTACAGCAGGATTCAGCACAGGAGGAGGGAGAAGCCAGCCCTCATGATAGAGAGGCAGACAGATAGGTAGAGGACGATAATTATATGCCTCCCTCCGAAGATGAAGCAAGCCTCGATGACGACGAATTTGTCGTGCCCGAGGATCCCGTTGAACAAGAGCGTTTCAAGCGCAGGCTTATGGCCGCGGCAAGCAGCCTCAAGAAAAAGCAGGAGCAGCTTAGAGCTGACCAAGACTTGCTAGCTGACAGATGGACCGAAGTCCTTGCAGCCGAAGAGGACAAACTCGATCGCCCCTCCAAGAGCTACCCAAAACACAAGCTGCTACCCCAATTAGAGGAGGAAGCACCCAAACCTACATCACCAGCACATGACGCGGCCGACCGGCCACCTCGTGGCCGCGACAGAGAGGTCTCTAGGCCCTCCGCTAAAGCCGCACCCCGACGTCGCTCGAAAAGTACAAAGCCATGGGGGAATGCGCCAAACTTGCAAGACATATTGGAGGACAAAGCAAGACAAATAAGATCGATCTACGGATCACGTGGGTGCCCCAAGATACGTGATGATAACCGTCACGCCGGATACAGCAATTCCGGCCGGGCCGAACACAGTAGACAAAGCTCATTTGAGCTGCGTCGTGATATAGCCCAATACAGAGGCGCCGCACACCCACTATGCTTCACAGACGAAGTAATGGATCATCAAATCCCCGAGGGTTTCAAACCCGTAAACATTGAATCATATGACGGCACAACAGATCCCGCGGTTTGGATCGAGGACTATCTCCTTCACATCCACATGGCCCGCGGTGATGATCTACACGCCATCAAATACCTCCCACTCAAGCTTAAAGGACCAGCTCGGCATTGGCTCAATAGCTTGCCAACAGAATCAATTGGTTGTTGGGAAGACCTGGAAGCCGCATTCCTTGATAACTTCCAGGGCACATATGTGCGACCACCAGACGCTGATGACCTAAGCCACATAATTCAGCAGCCAGATGAATCGGCCAGACAATTCTGGACATGGTTCTTAACCAAGGAAAATCAAATCGTTGACTGTCCGTATGCAAAGGCCCTTGCAGCCTTCAAACATAACATCCGCGATGAGTGGCTTGCCCGGCACCTAGGACAGGAAAAGCTGAAATCCATGGCAGCCCTCACATCACTCATGACCCGCTTCTGCGCGGGAGAGGACAGCTGGCTAGCTCGCAGTAATAACCTGACCAAAAACCCTGGTAGTTCGGATACCAAGGACAGCTACGGCAAGTCGCGTCACAATAAGCACAAGCGCCGCACTAACGGCGATAATACTGAAGATACGACAGTCAATGCCGGATTCAGAGGCTCTAAACCCGGTCAGCGGAAAAAGCCATTCAAAAGAAATACTCAGGGCCCGTCCAGTTTGGAAAAATACTCGATCGCTCGTGCCAGATACATGGCACCCTCGAAAAACCAGCCAACCACACCTACAAGGATTGTTGGGTGTTCAAGCAGGCAGGCAAGATAAATGCCGAAAACAACAACAAGGGGCTGCATAGCGATGATGAGGAGGAGCCCCGGCCACCGAACAATAGAGGACAGAAGGGCTTTCCCCCACAAGTGCGGACGGTGAACATGATACACGCAACCCACATACCCAAAAGGGAGTGGAAGCGTGCACTGAGGGACGTATACGCGATGGAGCCAGTTGCCCCAAAGTTCAACCCATGGTCCTCCTGCCCGATCACTTTTGATCGAAGGGACCACCCCACTAGCATCCGCCACGGCAGATTCGCCGCATTGGTTCTTGACCCAATCATTGACGGATTTCACCTCACTAGAGTCCCGATGGACGGCGGCAGCAGCCTGAACCTGCTTTACCAGGATACAGTGCGCAAAATGGGCATAGACCCCTCAAGGATCAAACCTACAAAAACAACCTTTAAAGGTGTCATACCAGGTGTAGAGGCCAACTGTACAGGCTCAGTTACACTCGAAGTGGTCTTCGGATCCCCGGATAACTTCCGAAGTGAGGAATTAATCTTCGACATAGTCCCGTTCCGCAGCGGCTATCACGCACTGCTCGGACGAACCACATTTGCAAAGTTCAATGCGGTGTCGCACTACGCATACCTCAAGCTCAAAATGCCAGGCCCTCGAGGAGTAATCACGGTCAATGGAAACACCGAACGCTCTCTCCAAACGGAGGAGCATACGGCGGCCCTCGCGGCGGAAGTACAAAGCAACCTCTTAAGGCAATTCTCGAGTCCGACTACTAAGCGTCCGGACACCGTCAAGCGCGCCCGGAGTATCCTACAACAAGACCGCCTGGCACGTTCCGAGCACGCGTAGCAATGTAGCCCCAACCCCAGCCCTCGCGAAATCGCGAGACCAGTACCACGCGTACATAACTACGCTCTGGAGATACCATGGGCATAGGGGTAGGGGCACGACCACGGCATGCCCGGAGAGCGGCTCAACCGCACCAGGGGCTCCCAATTGTGTCATTCTTTTTTTTCTTATCCTCAAGACTCCGTTTTCCAGAAGCCCTGTCCGGCAGCAGAATTGCCGAACTCACGATGCAACAGCGAGGGAAGCAGAAAAGCTATGTCGAGTGTCCAGGTGGTCTCTATTACGAGCAGTATACCTGTTTTACATACCATCCCGCAGCCTACCCCTGGAGGGGGACATGTTAAATAGTCCCATCCCTTTCTTATCGCACTATTTGCATCATTCTGCTTTCATTGCAGTATTTTTTGAATAAACAATGGATCGCTTTTTGCCTATTATTGCATTCCTTTTTCTATCTATATATGTTCACTTATGACATGTTGCATCTGTACGCTTATGTACGGCCAAATACATCAGGGGCTTAAGTACCCCAAAATATGGTGTGATAAGTCCGAACACTTTAACAAGTGCGGCACCCCGAACTTATAGCATTATATGCATCGGCTTCGAATCATGTCTTGGGTCAATAGTTGGGTTTGCCCGGCTCCCTTGTTTTGGTACCTTACGTTCCGTTATATCGGCTAAGGTATCGCTGGGAGAACCACTGCGATTGTGCCCCGGTTGAGCTGGGTTGAGCACCTCAGTGGAGAAAGCGAAAACTGACCGTCATGGTAGGGCAAGAGCTGGTCGCTGTTCGAGAGGTTTTTCGAGTCCCTAAAGACTTATGCCGCTTAGAGCGAGGAGTCAGCTTTGTCCGGCCCAGGCGTGGATAGCGCCCCGAATTCGGTCTTCCGAACACTAGGGGCTTCGCCGAAATTTAAAATTATAGAATTCTATGGGTAAGTGGGAGTGTTCAAGCATTATAGTCCGGTTGCCTTGTTTATTGTGTTGAGCGCCTCCCTCGAAGGACCCAAGAATGGGAACAAGAGCGCTCAAGTTTATCCCGAACACCCCAGCACTCGTGGCATGGGGGCTGAAACCAACAACTTGCCATCTCTCAAATTTGATAAACGGCCGCACAGAAGGTAATATTTTAAATTAACAAGTGTTGCTTAGCGCATATGAACAAAGTTTTCAGCGTACAGTATAACAAATGCGAGTCTACTAAAAAATTACATCTTTGGAGCACTCACCTGCTATAAGGCGGGCACCCTTCAGGAGACCCTTATAGTACATCTCGGGCGTGCGATACTCCTTGCCCGGCGGTGGCGCGTCCGTCACAAGCTTCTCAGCGTCCATCTTGCCCCAGTGCACTTTAGCGCGGGCAAGGGCCCGAAAGGCACCTTCAATGCAGACGGAATGCTTGATGACTTCAATCCATGGACAGGTGTCCACCAGCCGCCGCACCAGACCGAAGTAGCTCCCAGGCATGGATTCTTTAGGCCACAACCGAACTATGAGGCCCTTCATGGCATGTTCGGCCACCTTGTAGAGCTCGACCAGCTGCTTCAGCTGGTCGCTCAGGGGCACCGGATGTTCGGCCTCGGCATATTGAGACCAGAACACCTTTTCCATCTAGCTCCCCTCCTCGGCTCGGTAGAACGCGGCAGCATCGGACACACTACAGGGAAGATCTGTGAACGCTCCTGGAGAACTCAAAATTCGGGTAAGTAACAGATAATTCACTTTTACATGCTTGCTTTGCATGAAGAATGCCTTACCCGCGGCTATCTTTTTTATCGCCTCAATCTCCTGGAGGGCCTTCTGGGCTTCGGCCTTAGCGGCTTTGGCACTCTCAAGAGCCAAGGCGAGCTCGGACTCTCGAGTCTTCGAGTCATGCTCCAAACTCTCGTGTTTTTCCACGAAAGCCTGGAGCTCTTGCCGCACCTCCGCCACCCGCGCCTCCTTCTTCTCTCGCTCGGCGCACTCCGCGGCCGCACTTTTTTTCGGCCTTGGACACCGCCACCTTCAGGGTCGCCACCTCGTTTGTGGCCCCTACAATACTCACGTTATTCCTGTCATTTTTTGCGACCAAATCCTTTCTATAAGGTATTACTTTAATAAGGTATTACTTACCTTCCTTGTCCTCGAGTTGCTTCTTGGCTCGGCCGAGCTCGTTCTCGGACCGCTTGAGGCTCTGCCTCAATGCATTGACCTCCGTAGTCAGTGCGGCAGAGGTCAGCAGCGTAGCCTGCATTCCCGTATTGACATGCTCATGTTAGACTCCTGCGTATATCTTTTTAGATCCTCAGTTCAGCTTTTCTTTCCGAACACAAACTGAGCATCGGGGGCTACTGTCTATGCGGTACTATTTTTACATATCCTAATTACATACATCAAAGCCTATTAAAAGGCTGGTACATGCTTCAGTCAGCCCGCTCTTAGCGGACTGAACTTTCTGGATCACTGCACTCATAACAGTGCGGTGCTCCTCGTCGATGGAGGCGCCATTGAGCGCCTCCAGCAAATTATCCGGTGCCTCCGGCTGTACGAAGGTCACCGGTGTCGTAGTCTCGCCCTTCTTACGAAGGGGCCGCCCGCCGGACTTCGGAACCACTAAATGTTCCGGTGCGGAGTCCGGCCCAGGGTCGAACTCAGAACCCTTTGGGGGTTGATCCCCCTCGTGCCCAAAGTCCGGGAGGTTGCCTTGCGGCACCTCCGGGACCTCCTCCTCCTCCTGGCCGGGCCCCTTTTGGGACCCCACCTCAGTGTCATCAGCAGCGCGAGGAGAGGAGGCGGCCGGAAGTGAAGTACTATTCACGTCCGACGGAGCCAGGGAGCCGCTCGTTGAAATATCAAGCCCGTCCTTGGGCGGGCTGCAGTGTTGTATTCGGCGTTAGGAGATTCTATGCGACAAATGAAATGCCATGAATTATTCTGGTATCTGGACACTTACGATGTCGCCAGGGGCTTAGCCCTCGGAGGCCACTCCTCTTCGCCGTCATTGGCGTTGGTGGAGTAGTCCGGAGGAAGGGTCCTTCCCTTCTTGGACCCTCCAGCCTCCCCAGTTGGGGAGGCCTTCCTTTTCTTCTCTCCCCCCGCTGGGGGAGAAGCCTCTTTTTTCTCCTCCTCGTCTTCGGGGGAGGAGTCTGCCTCGGAGTCATCGGACGATGAGTCCGATAACACCTGATGCCGGGAACTCTTTCGGGTTCCCGTGGCCTTCTTCTTGGCCTTCTTGTCCGGCACCACGTAAGGTGCCGGAACCAGCAGCCCCGTCAATCGGGCGTCCGCTGGGTCTTCTGGTAAGGGAGCCGGACAGTTAACCTGCCCGAACTTCTCCTGCCAGGCCTGTCAAAGGTAAGGGAGTTTAGATCCCGCATAGAGTCAAACTATGAAAAACAAGTATCCTGTAAAGGGTAAAATAGCTTACCTCGCCGGCTTCACACTGCAAGCTGAATCCGCGATCTTCGGTAGCGGATGCAGGAGCCTCGGCACCCTTGAACAACACCTTCCAGGCGTCTTCGTACGTAGTGTCGAAGAGCCTGCTCAAGGTCTGGTGTTGTGCCGGATCGAACTCCCACAAGTTGAAAGCCCGTTGTTGGCACGGGAGGATCCGGCGGATGAGCATGACCTAGACTGCGTTGACGAGCTTGATCTTCTTGTTCATAAGGTTTTGGACGCAGGTTTGGAGTCCGATCAGCTCTTCCAAATCACCCCATGTCAGGCCCTTCTCTTTCCAGGAGGTGAGCCATGTGGGGATGCCAGATCTGAATTTGGGGGCCGCTGCCCATTCAGGGTCACGCGGCTCGGTGATGTAGAACCACCCCGATTGCCACCCTTTGATGGTTTCCATGAAGGCGCCCTAAAGCCATATGACGTTGGGCATCTTGTCCACCATGGCGCATCCGCACTCCGCCTGCTGGCCGCCCACTACCTTCGGCTTGACATTGAAGGTCTTTAGCCATAAGCCGAAGTGGGGTTTGATGCGAAGGAAGGCCTCGCACACAACGATAAACGCTGAGATGTTGAGGATGAAATTCGGGGCCAGATCATGGAAATCCAGGCTGTAGTAGAACATGAGCCCCCGGACAAATGGGCGGAGTGGGAAGCCTAGTCCGCGGAGGAAATGTGGAAGGAACACCACCCTCTCATGGGGCCTAGGGGTGGGGACGAGCTGCCCCTCGTCTGGTAGCCGGTGTGCAATATCGTTGTGCAGGTATCCGGCTTTCCTCAACTTTTTGATGTGCCCCTCCGTAACGGAGGAGGCCATCCACTTGCCTCCCGCTCCGGACATGGCTGGGGAAGGTTGAGGTGAGATGTGCGGACTTGGGCGCTGGAGCTCGAGTGCGCGGAAATGGATAAGCAAAGGAGGAAGAAGGCGTAGGTAAAAAGGTGGATCCTTATCCCCTTATATGGACGGACGAAACTATGCGTCCCCACCAGCCTGGTAAAACTCGCTTATCTCCCAAGCGCCGTAATCAATGGCGCGGTTGGGTTACCCACGCCCGTTTTGATGAGAATCCCGGAATAAGGGGACACGATCTCTGCTTTGACAAGACGTGCCAAGGAAACCGCTTCGCTAAACGCGCTGAGGTGGGACAGTAAAAACGATTCGAATAAAGGCTTGGCTGTGGTGTGATGTCATGCCATGGAATACGTCAGCAGATTGAACTTGTGTAAATGTTATTCTCTCTACGGTGGTATGTGGAACTTATTTTGCAGAGCCGGACACTATCCTTGTGTTCAAAATCTTCTATGAAGTATTCGGAAGAGGAACCCGCCTTGCAATGCCGAAGACAATATGCATGTCGGACTCGTCGTCATTGAAGCCTGGTTCAGGGGCTACTGAGGGAGTCCTCGATTAGGGGGTGTCCGGATGGCCGGACTATCACCGTTGGCCGAACTCCTAGACTATGAAGATACAAGATTGAAGACTCCGTCCCGTGTCCGGATGGGACTTTCCTTTGCGTGGAAGGCAAGCTTGGCAATACGGATATGTAGATCTCCTACCATTGTAACCGACTCTGCGTAACCCTAGCCCTCTCCGGTGTCTATATAAACCGGAGGGTTTTAGTCCGTAGGACGAACAATAATCATACCATAGGCTAGCTTCTAGGGTTTAGCCTCTTTGATCTCGTGGTAGATCTACTCTTGTACTACCCATATCATCAATATTAATCAAGCAGGAGTAGGGTTTTACATCCACTGAGAGGGCCCAAACCTGGGTAAAAACATCGTGTCCCTTGTCTCCTGTTACCATCCGCCTAGACGCACAGTTCGGGACCCCCTACCCGAGATCCGCCGGTTTTGACACCGACAGTGGGTTTATGATCAAGTTTATGTATGAGAAATATTTGAATCTCCTCTGAATTCTTTTATGTGTGATTAAGTTATCTTTGCAAGTCTCTTCGAATTATCAGTTTGGTTTGGCCTACTAGATTGATTTTTCTTGCAATGGGAGAAGTGCTTAGCTTTGGGTTCAATCTTGCGGTGTCCTTTCCCAGTGACAGCTGGGGCAGCAAGGCACGTATTGTATTGTTGCCATCGAGGATAAAAAGATGGGGTTTATATCATATTGCATGAGTTTATCCCTCTATATCATGTCATCTTTCTTAATGCGTTACTCTATTCTTATGAACTTAATACTCTAGATGCAGGCAAAAGTCGGTCGATGTGTGGAGTAATAGTAGTAGATGCAGAATCGTTTCGATCTACTTGTCATGGACGTGATGTCTATATACATGATCATGCCTAGATAATCTCATAATTATTCGCTTTTCTATCAATTGCTCGACAGTAATTTGTTCACCCACCGTAATACTTATGCTATCTTAAGAGAAGCCACTAGTGAAACCTATGGCCCTCGGGTCTATCTTTTATCATATAAGTTTTCAATCTACTTTATTTTGCAATCTTTACCTTTTCAATCTATATCATAAAAATACCAAAAATATTTATCTTAACATATTATCTATATCAGATCTCACTTTCGCAAGTGGCCGTGAAGGGATTGACAACCCCTTTATTGCGTTCGTTGCGAGGTTCTTGTTTGTTTGTGTAGGTGCGTGGGACTTTTGAGGAGCCTCCTACTAGATTGATACCTTGGTTCTCAAAAACTGAGGGAAATACTTACGCTACTTTGTTGCATCACCCTTTCCTCTTCAAGGAAAACCAATGGAAGCTCAAAACGTAGCAAGAAGGATTTCTGGCGCCGTTGCCAGGGAGGTCTTCGCTCAAGTCAAGACATACCAAGTACCCATCACAAACTCATCTCCCTCGCATTACATTATTTGCCATATGCCTCTCGTTTTCCTCTCCCCCACTTCACCCTTGCCGTTTTATTTGCCCTCTCTTTCCGTTGCCTCCCCCTTTCTCTTTCTCCTTGCTTCTTCTACCGTTATGTCTGAAATTGGGGAGATTATCATCAATATGGACAATAATGATAACATGGAAAATTCTGATGCTCCTGCTGAAGAACCCCCTATCTTGCATACTAAAAAGTTTAGAATCGGTAGTGGTAATATTATTGGAAAAGGGGTTATTCAAGATTCCTTTACTTGTGCCGGTGCTTTACCTTCTATGGGTAGTTCTATCTTGCATAGAAGTAGTAGTCTTGCGAATGCTATCACCATGCTTATAGTTGAACTAGAAAGACAGTTTATGCACATGCATCCTTGCATACAAAGAATTTTCCTAGAATTTTCTAACATTGAGCATTCATCTGTTAAGCGCGTAGCTACTATCTTTTTGGCACATGAGTTTAGATTTATAATAAAAGAAGCCAAAGAAATTTTTTCGCACTACAGGGTGGACGCCGGTCGTCCTCCCATAGAGGCGATCCTCTTCGATCAAGAGGAAATTATGCGTTCCCAATCTTTGGACTATACTGCTTTTAATGAAAACCTTAGAGAAAAGGTTCCTACCACTATTCTAATTGATAAAATTTCTGAACTCAATAATGATTTTGCTATTCGAAATAATGAGCTAGGATATTCTCTAGAGTGTAGACTCAAGAGGTTCTGTCAAAAGAATGTTTATAATGATGAATTGGTTGTGCAATATGAAGGGCCCAAGGAGGAACCCATACCTCCTGAGATTGATCTTGGGGACTTTTGTCCCATTAAATATAGCCATTTTGATTGCTTTTGTTTGCCTCAAAGAAAACTTGCTGCTGAACGTAGATAATATGAGATGAGTTTTCGTGATCGCTCAAAAATGTTACGCTTTGCAAGTTCAAAATGAAAAGGCGGCACACTTAAAGCACGCCTGTCGCGTTTCCGTCCCCCCCCCCCCCGACAGTCCGGCTCGCACGCCGCTCACTAGAGGGGACACGCGTTGTCTTGCATTTTCACTGACATGTGGGACTACAATTGAATAAACTGTCGATAGCTGAAATCTAATCACTCAGCGGGCGTCGTCTGAGAAGAGAGAGATGGGGGAGGGAGAAGAGATCGCCCGCCCACTGTGCACGGACTCCAAGAAATATGGTGACAATGTGAGATCGGCCATGCGGCAGTCCGGACCGCTTCCAAGCCCGCTTCTAATCGCCCTGGTCCACCAGAAAACCCCTCCCACCTCCCGCGCACGCTTCCTCCTCATACGCTTGCTGCTCGCATTCATAGCAAGTGGTACTAGTACAATATGTGGATATAAGCCCACTTATGTGGAGGAGAGAGAGGCATTGACAAAGTCAAGGAGTGGGCTCTGCAAGAGCCCGTTTGTACACATGCTCCTAGGTATAAAAAACTAATTCTATAAAAAAGAGGTATAAAAAAACAATTGTGTCTAAAAAAAGAAGGTAAAAAACATTTGATAGGAAATAGATAGAGAGAAATTGAGAAAAGGTTGTAACCTTATAGTCAACACTATGGTACATGAGGAAGGAGGGAGTTGTGCACATGATAAGTTCACTGGGCTGCCGTGTTTCACACTCCTCCGTCATTACAGTGGAGACAATAGCTTTCATAAAAAATAAACAATGAATACTCGTTGCTCGTCCTCGATATCAGAAAGAATACTTTCATTCGCCGACATGTGGGATGTCGACCACCCTGGTCCACCTTCCATGCACAAAATTATCCTGGTCCACCCCGGCTGTAGCACAGCCCAACCTTTCCCACTGTAAGTTGGTCAGACGAAGGAACCATCATGACTTCATTGAATTCTGCTTCTTCAAGAAAACTTAATCTACCCGTAATACTGCTACCACACGTGAAGACTGTACGGAACTGTATCACGTCATATCACTGAAACCCACTAGGCCAAACTAGCCCGCCTAGGATTTGTACTCCCTCCGTTTCAAAATAGATGACTCAACTTTGTACTAACTTTATAGTAAAGTTAGTACAAAGTTGAGTCATCTATTTTGGAACAGAGGGAATACGTCTCTCTACAGCTATGATTTTGTGTTCTCAAAAAATATCCTTTGTCAATCTACCGATTAGGAGTAGAAAGAGGGTATTTCTCTCTCTCTAGATGTCTCTCCATCCCCCAACTCCTCTAGCACACGTATACACTCTCTTTAGCCACTCCAAAAGTATGACGTCACTACACATTCACGCTTCCAACAAAAAAAATTACACATTCACGCATCGTATGTGTTTTGCTTGGAGCGTCTTGTATGATATTAGTCTTTTCTTTTTAGATTAGCACAATCATCCTTGCTGTACACACCTTTTGGGAGAAGCCCACTTGATTATAATTTATTAGAATAATCTATGTGCTTCACATATATCTTTTGAGCTAGATAATTTTTGCTCGAGTGCTTCGCTTATATCTTTTAGAGCACGGCGGTGGCTTAATTTTGAAGAAATTGTTTATCTCTCATGCTTCACTTATATTATTTTGAGAGTCTCTTAGAACAGCATGGCATTTGCTATGGTTATAAAATTGGTCCTAGAATGATGGGCATCCAAGTTAGGTATAATAAAAACTATCATAGGAAGTGAATTGGATGCTATGATCAATTTGATACTTGATAATTGTTTTGAGATATAGAGGTGGTGATATAAGAGTCATGCTAGTTGGGTGATTATGAATTTAAAGAATACTTGTGTTGAAGTGTGTGATTCTCGTAGCATGCACATATGGTGAACCGCTTTGTGATGAAGTTGGAGCACAATTTTATTTATTGATTATAGCGACCAGACCTCAAACAGTTTGATCTCTGTGCACCAGTGTCATCCCTGGATCGGTAATGCTGACACGCACAGTACTTAAAAGATTTATAATAGAGTAGCAATCACACACTTATTACATCGAATGTCTCAAAAGAGAACTTATTACAAAAAATATGGCTTAAGGCCATCTATAAACGATAACAGCGGAACGCTTGGAAGATAAAGCGAGTCCATCAACTCCAACGACATCACTGAGTGAAAGATCACGACCTAAGGCACCTTACTCGTCGTCTGAAAAGTCTGCAACATGAACGTTGCAGCCTGAAACGGGTCAGCACATGGAATATGCTGGCAATGTAACACATAGAGAGTAATGAACAGAACAATGCTATCACTACATGCATATATGGCTGGTGGAAAGCTCTACGGTTACAGTTTTGCATAAAGCCAATTTTTCCCTACAACAAAGAAATAAATTTTATTTAACTATCATGGTGGTTGTTAAACATTGAGAAGGTTCCTCCAATTCAATCCCAATTAAGCATCATCATTAAACCCAATCAAAATTAACTTAAGTAACATGATGAGATAAACATGATATTCCAAGAACTAGATACTCAAAACGTCCATAACCGGGGACACGGCTAACCATGATTAGTTTGTACACTCTGCAGAGGTTTGTGCACTTTTCCCCACCAGACTCAAATACATCCATGGTCGGAGAAACGAGACACAGTCTTTCTGAAACAATAACTCTTTACTCTGGGTGGACAATTACACCTACTTTCCCCTACATCTGCTAGCCCACCACTGAAAGAGGTCTTGCAACTTACTCAACTATGCTAGAGCCCATAATAGCTTGTGACTGCACACGGAAGTTTCTAGCATGAATAATCTTATGATCCCTTTGAGCCTGGGTGGCGGTCCATAGGAGAATCACACGGTACCCCGGGATTTCCAAAAAAATACAGACAACACTGGGTTCCCCAGGTGCCTCAATCCACCCAGATGTGAATTAAGGTAGCCACCTTAAGTTAACCATTAACTAACAGCACACACATCTGTCATGGATACACTCACCCAATCCACGTCTACAAGCATAGCATAGTAATATAAGAAAACGTAGAAGTAACACCCAAAGGTTTAAAAATAAGCAGGACAATAGGTACTACCTCATCTACTTCCCAAAACCCACATGTTAATCAGATCCTAACCATGCAACTATTTGAGGATTGATCTAATACAATAAAACTGGGTAGTAAAGAGGTATGATCAAAGTGTTACTTGCCTTGCTGATGATCCGTGAAACCTAGAGACTCGTGGTAGCACGCTTCGCACTCCGGGTACTCTATCGCAAACAAACAAGCATACAATAAGCACTCTACTAGAAGCATGGGCAAAACTCAAATAAGATATCTAACCAGAAAGTTCAACTTAAGAACTCTGGTTTGCAAAAAGAATCAAATCAAACGTAGCAACGAAACTCAAACTGCGAAAGAAACAAGCTCCATTTACTAATCTGGACCTAAGTCAAATTTTACAGTAGCAAAATCTTGTTTAACTTCGTTAAACAGAAAGAGGGTTTCGAGACAAAAAGTCTAGGCGCTTGAATCGCCTGATTCCGATAAACGAGCGAAAAGATAAACTAAAACGAAAATCAGGGCAGAAATCGTGATCGAAAATAATCGCGAAAAACCCTTGAAAAAGAAAAACTGACGAATAGGCTAACGAACGAACGTTCGCTGTCTGCGGCTAAACGGTGAAACTCATTCATGAAAACAAACGAACAAGCGGATGCTCGCTAAATAAATAAACTGGAAAAACCGACCGATCTAAACAAAAAACGAAACTAGGTTTTTTTCAAAAAAAAATGAATCGATTTTTCTAAGAAAAAAACAACGACGAACGGTGGCGGCGGCGGGGCTCCGGTGGGGCGGGGTGACGACGGCGCGGCGGCGGTGAGGCGCTGGCTCGGCGAAGCAGGCGGCGACGGTTGCGGCTCGGGGTGGGGGCGGAAGTGGCGGCGGGATGGGGTACTTAAAGGGGAGGGGGGCGTCCGACTTGGGGGAGGGGGCACCCCCCGGCGGCGGCAGCGGTGCTGGCCCGGACTCCGTCTGGAGTCCGGCTCGGCCACGCTCGGGTGATGCTGCGCGGGCAGGTGGGCCGGCTGGGCCTTCGGCCCAGTTCGGTCCGCGGGGAAAACTTTTTTTTAATAATTGCGCCGAAACTTAAATAAATCCTAGAAAAATAAATAAATATCTAAAAATGCCAAAACAAATTATCACTGTCTAAATAAAATATTTAGAACAAGATGAACATTTTCTTGGCGCTAAAATGCAATTTTTGAAAACCTACAATTTTTCTAATTCAAATAAAATTGCAATAAAACTAAATAAAATAATTAAATTGATTTTAATATTTTTCCTATAATATTTCATTTATTTTGGAGAAGTCATTTTATCGCCTCCCATATATTTTTATTTTAGAAATATTAGGAAGAAAAATGATCAAAACCAATTGCTCCCCTTTTCAAAATTTTAGAAAACTCAAATATGAAAATAACAAAATCCCCAACTCTCTCCGTAGGTCCTTGAGTTGCGTAGAATTTATAGGATCAAGCCAAAATGCAATAAAATATGATATGCAATGATGATCTAATGTATAACATTCCAAATTGAAAATTTGGGATGTTACAAACCTACCCCACTTAAGATGAATCTCGCCCTCGAGATTCGGGTTGGCTAGAAAATAGGTGAGGATGGTCCTTCTGTAGGTCTTCCTCTCGTTCCCAAGTGTCTTCATCTTCGGTATGGTAGCTCCACTGAACTTTGCAGAACTTGATAACCTTGCTGCGTGTGACTCGGCTGTCAAACTCGAGAATCTTGACTGGTTTCACTGTGTAGGTCAAGTCGCTATCCAACTGAATCGCTTCCAGTGGCACTATATCTCTCAGAGGAATATCAACCATCCCTGCGTGGCACTTCTTCAGCTGGGAAACATGGAACACATCGTGAACTCCTAGCAATCCTTCAGGCAATTCCAACTTGTAAGCAACTTCTCCCATACGTTCCAGAACTTTGTATGGTCCCACAAAACGTGGTGCTAACTTCCCTTAACTCCAAAACACTTAACTCCTCGAAGTGGGGACACACGAAGATAAACTCTGTCTCCGACCTCGTAAACTGCCTCCTTGCATTTAGAATCCGCATAGCTCTTCTACCTGGACTGGGCTACCTTGAGTCTATCCTGAATCAGCTTAACCTTCTCTTCAGACTCTCTAATCAAATCTGGTCCAAACAACTGACGGTCTCCAACTTCGTCCCACAACAACGGGGTCCTGCACCTCCTTTCGTACAACGCTTCGAAAGGGTCCATCTTCAAACTAGATTGATAACTGTTGTTGTAAGAGAACTCTGCATAAGGCAAATTGTCGTCCCAACTAGATCCATAATCTAGCGCACAAGCTCTCAACATGTCCTCCAGAATCTGATTGACTCTCTCGGTCTGTCCATCAGTCTGTGGATGAAAGGCTGTACTGAACTCTAGCCTGGTACCCAAAGTTTTGTGCAACTGATTCCAGAACTTTGAGGTAAGCTGGGTTCCTCTATCTGATACAATGGTCCTCGGAACTCCATGCAGACATACGATCCTGGTCATGTATATCTTTGCCAACTTAGCACTGGTGTAAGTGGTCTTCACTGGGATGAAATGAGCTACCTTCGTCAATCGATCGACTATAACCCATATCTAGTCATAGCCTGAACGAGTCCTGGGTAATCCCGTGATAAAATCCATGCCTAGCTTATCCCACTTGCATTCGGGTATCGGCAACGGCTGTAGCAATCCTGCTGGCTTTTGATGCTCTGCCTTCACTCTCTGACATACATCACAAACTGCTACATACTCTGCAATATCCTTCTTCATTCCGGTCCACCAGAAACTATCCTTCAAATCCAGATACATCTTGGTATTTCCTGGGTGAATCGAATATGGTGAATCATGGGCCTCTTGTAGAATCAACTTCCTGATCTCTGGATCATTTGGCACATATACGCGGTCCTCATACCATAAAGTATCGTGCTCATCCTCGTGAAATCCCTTAGCTTTTACTTTTCTCATCCTTTCCTTTATCTCGGCAATCTCCTTGCCCTTCTTCTAAGCTTTTCTGATCTTATCCATCAAAGTAGACTGTATCTCCAATGCTGCTACATAGCCTCTCGGAACTATCTCCAAACATAGCTCACGAAGATCCTCTGCTAACTCCTTGGGTAACTCTTCGGTCATGAGGTGTGTTGACATGGCTCTTGCGGCTCAACGCATCAGCTACTACGTTAGCCTTTCCAGGATGATAGTGCAATCTCATTTCATAATCCTTGATGAGCTCCAACCATCTCCTTTGCCTGAGATTCAACTCCTTTTGCGTGAAGATGTACTTCAAACTCTTATGATCCGTGTACACCTCACTATGGTTTCCGATGAGAAAGTGTCTCCATGTCTTCAACGCATGTACTACGGCTGCTAACTCCAATTCATGTGTAGCATAATTCAACTCATGGGGCTTAAGCTGTCGTGAGGCATAAGAAACAACTCTTCCCTCCTGCATAAGCACTGCTCCAAGTCCTCGACGAGAAGCGTCCCCAATATACTTCATAATCCTTGCGCTGATCTGGCAGGATCAACACTGGTGATGTAACCAAGCATTTCTTCAACTCCTGAAAGCTAGCCTCACATTCCTCAGTCCATTTGAATTTGGTGTCCTTCTTCAACAATTCAGTCATGGGCTTTGCAATCGTCAAGAAATTCTCGATAAACCTCCGGTAGTATCCCGCGAGTCCAAGAAAACTCCGGATCTCTCCAACTGACATGGGTGCTTCCCAATTTGTCACAGTGACAACCTTGGTGGGGTCTACTGCTATTCCTTCTCTGGGTATAACATGTCCGAGGAATCCAACTTCCTTCAACCAAAACTCACACTTGCTGAACTTGGCATATAACTGATGTTCTCTGAGCTTCCCAAGTACCAATCGCAAATGCTCCTCATGCTCCTCTTCATTCTTCGAGTAGACCAGAATATCATCAATGAACACCACGACGAACTTATCCAAAAACTCCATAAACACCTTGTTCATCATGTTCATGAAATAGGCAGGTGCGTTAGTCAGACAAAATGACATAACGGTATACTCATATAGCCCATACCTTGTGGTAAAAGGTGTGTTAGGTATATCCTGCTCTCGAATCTTCAGATGGTGGTATCCTGATCGCAGATCGATCTTGGAAAATACTTTAGCTCCTTGCAACTGGTCAAACAAATTGTTGATCATCGTAGTGGGTACTTGTTCTTGATTGTCACTTCATTCAATCCTCGATAATCAACAACCATCCTCAACGATCCATCCTTCTTCTCTACGAGAAGCACGGGTGATCCCCAAGGTGACGAACTTGGGCGAATATAACCTTTATCCAGTAACTCCTTAATTTGCTTCTTAATTTCCTCCAAATCCTTTGCGGGCATCCTGTATGGTCTCTTAGATATTGGCCCTGTGCCTGGCAACAGCTCAATCAAAAACTCAATATCTCTATTTGGTGGCATGCCTGGCAACTCTTCTGGAAATACATCAGGGAAATCCTTCACCACTGGTACTTCCTTCTGTACAACTCCTGATAAGGAATTCACTTGAGTCCTCTTTGGCACATGCCGGGGTACATACTTGATCCTTCTTCCTTCTGGGGTGGTGAGTAAAATTGACTTACTGGCGCAATCGATGTTTCCTCCATACATCGATAGCCAATCCATACCCAGAATCACATCTAAACCTTGCAACTCCAAAATTATCAGGTCTGAGAGGAAAACATGCCTACCTATGGTCAATGGCATCTGAAAACATCCTTGGCTTGCCATATACTCCGCTCCTGGCGAGCTTACTAGCATATGTGTTCTAAGAACTTTGGTGGGCAGTTTATACTTATCCACAAATCCCCTTGATATGTATGAACGTGATGCACCAGTATCAAAAAGAACGATTGCAGTAAATGACTTAACCAAAAACTTACCTATTACTGCATCTGGTTGTGCTTCAACCTCCTCCACGTTAACGTGGTTCACCTGTCCCCTGTTGAAACGGTTGGGCTTCTTCCCAGAGCTTCCATTGCCATTTCCATTCTTTGCTTCAGGACCTTCAGTGGCATAATGTCTAGTCGTCTGGCACTTGAAACAGGTAATGTGGCTTAGATCCCTCTTGGCTGGTGTTGATGGGTTGGTACAGTTCTGAGTGTTGCTTCCTCCATTCCCATTGCTATTCTTGGGGACACTATGGTTGTGTGAACTCCCTCCATTGTGATTGTGACCTCCATGGTTATGCTGAAACGGTCCTCCCGAGTTCGGGGTAAAATGAGGCTTCTGCTGAGATCCAGAATTGTACTTGCCCTGTACATACTTCCTCTTACGATTATCAATCTGCTGCTGCTTCCCTTCAAACATGAGAGCTCTATCTACCGACTCCTGGTAGTTGTTGAAGGTTGCCACCATCAACTGCATACTCAGCTCATCATTCAATCCTTCCAGAAACTTCTCCTGCTTAGCTGCATCCATAGCAACGTCATCTGGGGCATAACGAGCTAACTTACTAAAATCATCCACATGCTGGCCAACTGTACGTCCTCCTTGGCACAAGTTGCGAAACTCACGCTTCTTCATGGCCATAGCTCCTGCTGAAACATGGGCAGTAAGCAAAGCCTGCTGAAACTGGTCCCATGTGACAGTGTCGATGGGGTAAGTGGCTGTGAAATCCTCCTACCATGATGTTGCGGGTCCATCAAGCTGATGTGCGGCAAAATGCACTCTCTCCGCATCTGTGCATCCTGCAGTGGTCAACTCCCTTCCAATCTGGCAGAGCCAATCATCTGCAACTATCCGCTCGGTGCTACTGAAGAACACCGGTGGATTAAGCCTCAAGAAATGGGCTAAGTGATCAACAGGTGGTGGTGGGGGTGGGTTGTTGTTGTTGTTGTTCCCCTGATTCTGATTCTGGACTATTATCTGCATCAATGCATTCTGCTGCTGGATCAACTGAGTGAGCTCCGGTGGGAAAGCAAATCCATTGTCGCATCTCGGAGGCATCTGAGGTTTTTAGAAAAGATGAGAAAATAGAATAGAATGAGGTCTAGAGGGAAAAACACTACCCATATGCACATGAGTCAAACACAATCATATCACTCCAATCAACTCAAACAAGGGCATACATCGGTCTAACTATCGTTACAAAAGTGCTCGGACTATGCTATATACATGGGGGAATACTACTGCTGTTATGGTGGTCGACTAGAAAAATTGATCGGTCGAAGACTCCATGATACCTGCTCCAGCTTCATCAACAAAGTCATCATCGCTATTGTTAGGGTCCGAGTCGGTGTCGTCGATGATGATGTAGTTCTCTGGATAGGTGGAATCGTCGTCTTCTCCTCTTGGCGCGGGGTCTCCCATGAACAATCCGATCTTCATTATCAGGTCGTCATTCTTCTCCAATAATGTTGCAATTTCCTCCTCATATCCATCGCTTGTAGACTTGAGTTCTTCCTCCAGCTCCGTGATCCTGGCCATTGCCTTCTTCAAATCTATCATGCCTGTGCACATATGGTTCTCCTAGCGACGAATGTGTTGGTTTAACTCCTGGATGAAAGCTGCAATAGATCTATCCTTCCTGGTACTGATCATCTCCCATTGCTCATCTTGCTGCCCACAAATCTGGTAGATAGTATCCTTGAGATCCTTGTGGTAAACTTCTCCACTGCGTCCCATGGTGATGTGGGCTGCCATGCTCTTTCCTAAACTCTAGGTTGGTGCATCAAAGGAAACCTCTATGGGCTCAGTGACTAGCATGAACGTCCTTCCTAGAACTTGAACTTGAATCATCCAACACTCCTCTTCTGGCAAATTGGCGATGTAGGTCCCGGTGAAGCTTGGTACTCCGATGTTCAGGTATCTAGTAACTTCCTTCAAGTGGCGTCCGAAAGGTGTATCTTCATCCGGTTGCGTGAACTTGTTCCTTGGATCTGCCATCCTAAAGAGTAGAAAGAGGAGAGGAGTCAGAAATGAGAAGAGAGTAGTGATCTATGGCTTTAGCTTAGTGGTCGTGTCCTACAGTCAGCGTGTGCTCTGATACCATCTTGTAGCGACCAGACCTCAAACAGTCTAATCTCTATGCATCAGTGTCATCCCTAGATCGGTAATGCTGACACGCACAGTACTTGAAGGATTTATAACAGAGTAGCAATCACACACTTATTACATCGAATGTCTCAAAAGAGAACTTATTACAAAAAATATGGCTTAAGGCCATCTATAAACGGTAGCAGCGGAAGGCTTGGAAGATAAAGTGAGTCCATCAACTCCAACAGCATCACTGAGTGAAAGATCACGACCTAAGGCACCTAACTCGTCGTCTGAAAAGTTTGCAACATGAATGTTGCAGCCCGAAATGGGCCAGCACATGGAATATGCTGGCAATGTAACACATAGAGAGTAATGAACAGAATAATGCTATCACTACATGCATATATGGCTGGTGGAAAGCTCTATGGTTACAGTTTTGCATAAAGCAAATTTTTCCCTACAACAAATGAATAAATTTTATTTAACTATCATGGTGGTTGTTAAGCATTGAGAAGGTTCCTCCAACTCAATCCCAATTAAGCATCATCATTAAACCCAATCAAAATTAAATTAAGTACCATGATGAGATCAACATGATAATCGAAGAACTAGATACTCGAAACGTCCATAACCGGGGACACGGCTAATCATGATCAGTTTGTACACTCTGTAGAGGTTTGCGCACTTTTCCCCACAAGACTCGAATACATCCATGGTCGGAGAAACAAGACACAGTCTTTCTGAAACAATAACTCTTTACTCTGGGTGGACAGTTACACCTACTTTCCCCTACATCTACTAGCCCACCACTGAAAGAGGTCTTGCAACGTACTCAACTATGCTAGAGCCCATAATAGCTTGTGGCTGCACACGAAAGTTTCTAGCATGAATAATCTTATGATCCCTTTGAGCCCGGGTGGCGATCCGTAGGAGAATCACACAGTACCCCAGGATTTCCAAAAAGTACAGGCAACACTGGGTTCCCAGGTGCCTCAATCCACCCAGATGTGAATTAAGGTAGCCACCTTAAGTTAACCATTAATTAACAACACTCACATATGTCATGTATACACTCACACAATCCACGTCTACAAGCATAGCATAGTAATATAAGCAAACGTAGAAGTAACACCCAAAGGTTTGAAAATAAACAGGACAATAGGTACTACCTCATCTACTTCCCAGAACCCACATGTTAATCTGATCCTAACCATGCAATTATTTGAGGATTGATCTAATGCAATAAAACTGGGTAGTAAAGAGGTATGATCAAAGTGTTACTTGCCTTGCTGATGATCCGTGAAACCTAGAGACCCGTAGTAGCACGCTTCGCACTCCGGGTACTTTATCGCAAACAAACAAGCATACAATAAGCACTCTACTAGAAGCACGGGTAAAACTCAAATAAGAGATCTAACCAGAAAGTTCAATTTAAAAACTCCGGTTTGCAAAAAGAATCAAAACAAACGAAGCAACGAAACTCAAACTGCGAAATAAACAAGCTCAATTTACTAATCTGGACCTAAGTCAAATTTTACAGTAGCAAGATCTTGTTTAAGCTGGTTAAACAGAAAGAGGGTTCCGAGACGAAACTCTAGGCACTTGAATCGCCTGATTCCGATAAACGAGCGAAAAGATAAACTAAAACGAAAATCAGGGCAGAAATCACGATCGAAAATAATCGCGGAAAACCCTGGAAAAAGAAAAACTGACGAACAGGCTAACGAACAAACGTTCGCTGTCTGCGGCTAAACGATGAAAATCGTTCATTAAAATGAAAGAATGAGAAGATGCTCGCTAAATAAATAAATCAGAAAAACCGACCGATCTAAACAAAAAACGAAACTAGGTTTTTTTCAACCAAAAAAAACCGAATTGTTTTTCTCAAAAAAAACAACGACGAACGGCGGCGGCGGCGGCGGGTACCTCCGACGAGGTCCGGCGGCGGCGGGGCTCCGGTGGGGCGTCGCTGGGGCGGGGCGACGGCGGCGTGGCGACGGGAGGCGGCGGCA
>NC_041389.1:240721838-240747785 GCF_002162155.2 Triticum dicoccoides
GCGGCGCTGGCTCGGCGGCGCTGGCGGCGGCGGTTGCGGCTCGGGGTGAGGGCGGAAGTGGCGGCGGGGCGGGGTACTTAAAGGGGAGGGGCGTCCGACTTGGGGGAGGGGGCACCCCCGGGCGGCGGCGGCGGCGCTGGCCTGGACTCCGGCCAGAGTCCGGCTCGGCCACGCTCGGGCGAGGCGGCGCGGGCGGGTGGGCCGGCTGGGCCTTCAGCCCAGTTCGGTCCGCGGGGAAAACTTTTTTTTTTAAATAATTCCGCCGAAAATTAAATAAATCCTAGAAAAATAAATAAAAATCTAAAAATGCCAAAACAAATTTTCACCGTCTAAATAAAATATTTAGAACAAGATGAACATTTTCTTGGCCCTAAAATGCATTTTTTGAAAACGTGCAATTTTTCTAATTCAAATAAAATTGCAATAAAACCAAATAAAATAATTAAATTGATTTTAATATTTTTTCCTCTAATATTTCATTTATTTTGGAGAAGTCATTTTATCCCCTCTCATATATTTTTATTTTGGAAATATTAGGAAGAACAATGATCAAAACCAATTGATCCCCTTCTCAAAATTTGAGAAAACTCAAATATGAAAATAACAAAATCCCCAACTCTCTCCGTAGGTCCTTGAGTTGCGTAGAATTTCTAGGATCAAGCCAAAATGCAATAAAATATGATATGTAATGATGATCTAATGTATAACATTCCAAATTGAAAATTTGGGATGTTACATTGATTGTCTTCCTTATGAGTGGCGGTCGGGGGCGAGCGATGGTCTTTTCCTACCAATCTATCCCCCTAGGAGCATGCACATAGTGCTTTGTTTTCAATGGCTTGTAGATTTTTGCAATAAGTATATGAGTTCTTTATGACTAATGTTGAGTCCATGGATTATACGCACTCTCACCCTTCCAGCAATGCTAGCCTCTCTTGTGCCGCGCAACTTTCGCCGGTACCATAGACCCACATATACCTTTCTCAAAACAGCCACCATACCTATCTATTATGGCATTTCCATAGCCATTCCGAGATAATTTTCCATGCAACTTTCCACCGTTCCGTTTATATGACATGCATCATCATTGTCATATTGCTCTTTGCATGATCATGTAGTTGACATCGTATTTGTGGCAAAGCCACGTTCATAATTTTCATACATGTCACTCTTGATTCATTGCATATCCTGGTACACTGTTGGAGACATTCATATAGAGTCATATCTTGTTCTAAGTATCGAGTTGTAAGTAAATAAAAGTGTGATGATCTTCATTATTAGAGCATTGTCCTAGTGAGGAAAGGATGATGGAGACTATGATTCCCCCACAAGTCGGGATGAGACTTCGGACTTAAAAAAGGGAAAGGCCAAAAGAAGAGAAAGGCCAAATAAAAAATAAAAAAATGAGAGAAAAAGAGAGAAGGGACAATGCTACTATCCTTTTTACCACACTTGTGCTTCAAAGTAGCACCATGATCTTCATGATAGAGAGTCTCCTATGTTGTCACTTTCATATACTAGTGGGAATTTTACATTATAGAACTTGGCTTGTATATTCCAATGATGGGCTTCCTCAAAATGCCCTAGTTCTTCGTGAGCAAGCGAGTTGGATGCACACCCACTTAGTTTCTTTTGTTGAGCGTTCATACATTTATAGCTCTAGTGCATCTGTTGCATGGCAATCCCTACTCACTCACATTGCTATCTATTAATGGGCATCTCCATAGCCCGTTGATACGCCTAGTTGATGTGAGACTATCTTCCTCCTTTTTGTCTTCTCCATAACCACCATTCTATTCCACCTTAATGAAGATCCATCCATATACCGCCCACATTAATGACACACGGCTGCCAATGAACCTACTCCAATGCCAACCATTGATACGTCTCCAACGTATCTACATTTTTTGATTGTTCCATGCTATTATATTACCCGTTTTGGATGTTTATGGGCTTTACTTTACACTTTTATATCATTTTTGGGACTAACCTACTAACCGGAGGCCCAACCCGAATTGCTGTTTTTTTGCCTATTTCAGTGTTTCGAAGAAAAGTAATATCAAACGGAATCCAAATGGGATGAAACCTTCAAGAGCGATCTTTTTGGAATAAACGTGATCCAGGGGACTTGGAGTGGATGTCAAGCAACAGAGGAGGCGGCCACGAGGGTGCACGGCGCGCCCCCTAGGGCTGGGCACGCCCCCCACCCTCGTGGGCCCCTCGAGCGTCCACCGACCTACTTATTCCTCCTATATATACCCACATACCATGAAACCATCAGAAGCAACCACGAAAACCTAATTCCACCGCCACAACCTTCTGTATCCATGAGATCCCATCTTGGAGCCTTCGCCAGTGCTCCGTCGGAGGGGGAATCGACCATGGAGGGCCTCTACATCATCTTCAAGGCCTCTCCGATGAGTTGTGAGTAGTTTACCACAGACCTTCGGGTCCATAGTTATTAACTAGATGGCTTCTTCTCTCTCTTTGAATCTCAATACAAAGTTCTCCTTGATCTTCTTGGAGATCTATTTGATGTAACTCTTTTTGCGGTGTGTTTGTCGAGATCCGATGTATTGTGGGTTTATGATCAAGTTTATCTATGAGAAATATTTGAATCTCCTCTGAATTCTTTTATGTGTGATTAAGTTATCTTTGCAAGTCTCTTCGAATTAACAGTTTGGTTTGGCCTACTAGATTGATCTTTCTTGCAATGGGAGAAGTGCTTAGCTTTGGGTTCAATCTTGCGGTGTCCTTTCCTAGTGACAGCAGGGGCAGCAAGGCACTATTGTATTGTTGCCATCAAGGAAAAAAAGATGGGGTTTATATCATATTGCATGAGTTTATCCCTCTACATCATGTCATCTTTCTTAATGCGTTACTCTGTTCTTATGAACTTAATACTCTAGATGCACGCAGGAGTCGGTCGATGTGTGGAGTAATAGTAGTAGATGGAGAATCGTTTCGATCTACTTGTCACAGACGTGATGCCTATATACATGATCATGCCTAGATAATCTCATAATTATTCTCTTTTATATCAATTGCTCGACAGTAATTTGTTCACCCACCATAATACTTATGCTATCTTGAGAGAAGCCACAAGTGAAACCTATGGCCCTCGGGTCTATCTTTATCATATAAGTTTTCAATCTACTTTATTTTGCAATCTTTACTTTTCCAGTTTGTATCATAAAAATACCAAAAATATTTATCTTATCATATTGTCTCTATCAGATCTCACTTTTGCAAGTGGCCGTGAAGGGATTGACAACCCCTTTATTGTGTTCGTTGCGAGGTTCTTGTTGTTTGTGTAGGTGCGTGGGACTTTTGAGGAGCCTCCTACTGGATTGATACCTTGGTTCTCAAAAACTGAGGGAAATACTTATGCTACTTTGCTGCATCACCCTTTCCTCTTCAAGGAAAACCAATGCAAGCTCAAGGCGTAGAAAGAAGGATTTCTGGCGCCGTTGCCGGGGAGGTCTTCGCTCAAGTCAAGACATACCAAGTACCCATCACAAACTCATCTCCCTCGCATTACATTATTTGCCATTTGCCTCTGGTTTTCCTCTCCCCCACTTCACCCTTTCCGTTTTATTCGCCCTCTCTTTCCGTTGCCTCCCTCTTTCTCTTTCTCCTCGCTTCTTTTGTCGTTATGTCTGAAATTGGGGAGATTATCTTCGATATGGACAATAAGGATAACATGGAAAATTCTGATGCTCCTGCTGAAGAACCCCCTATCTTGCATAATAAAAAGTTTCAAATTGGTAGTGGTAATATTATTGGAAAAGGGGTTATTCAAGATTTCTTTACTTGTGCTGGTGCTTTACCTTCTATGGGTAATTCTATCTTGCGTAGAACTAGTAGTCTTGCGGATGCTATCGCCATGCTTATAGTTGAACTTGAAAGACAGTTTATGCACATGCATCCTTGCATACAAAGAATTTTCCTAGAATTTTCTAATATTGAGCATTCTTATGTTAAGCACGCAGCTACTATCTTTTTGGCACATGAATTTAGATTTATAATAAAAGAAGCCAAAGAAATTTTTGTGCACTATAGGGTGGACGCCGGTAGTCCTCCCATAGAGGCGATTCTCTTCGATTAAGAGGAAATTATGCGTTTCCAATCTTTGGACTATATTGCTTTTAATGAAAACTTTAGAAAGAAGGTTCCTACCACTGTTCTAATTGATAAAATTTCTGAACTCTATAATGATTTTGCTATTCGAAATAATGAGCTAGGATATTCTCTAGAGTGTAGACTCGAGAGGTTCTGTCAAAAGAATATTTATAATGATGAATTGGTTGTGCAATATGAAGGGCCCAAGGAGGAACCCATACCTCCTGAGATTGATCTTGGGGACTTTGTCCCATTAAATTTAGCCCTTTTGATTACTTTTGTTTTCCTCAAAGAAAACTTGTTGCTGAACGTAGAGAATATGGGATGAGTTTTCGTGATCGCACAAAAATGTTACGCTTTGCAAGTTCAAAATGAAAAGGCGGCACACTTAAAGCACGCCTGTCGAGTTCGCGTCGCACCCTCGACAGTCCGGCTCGCACTCCGCTCACCAGAGGGGACACGCGTTGTCTTGCATTTTCACTGACATGTGGGACAGCAATTGAATAAACTGTCGATAGCCGAAATCTAATCACTCAGCGGGCGTCGGCTGAGAAGAGAGAGATGGGGGAGGGAGAAGAGATCGCCCTCCCACTACGCACGGACTCCAAGAAATATGGTGATAATGTGAGGTGGGCCATGCAGGAGTCTGGACCGCTTCCAAGCCCGCTTCTAACCGCCCTGGTCCACCAGAAAACCCCTCCCACCTCCCGCGCCCGCTTTCCCCTCAGATGCTAGCTGCTCGCGTTCATAGCAAGTAGTACTAGTACAATACTAGGATATAAGCCCGCTTATGTGGAGGAGAGAGAGGCATTGACAAAGTCAAGGAGTGGGCTCTGCAAGAGCCCATCTCTACACGTGCTCCTAGGTATAAAAAACTAATTCTAAAAAAGAGGTATAAAAAACAATTATGTCTAAAAAAAGAAGGTAAAAAACATTTGAGAGGAAATAGATAGAGACAAAGTGAGAAAAGGTTGTAACCTTATAGTCAACACTATGGTACATGAGGAAGGAGGGAGTTGTGCACATGATAAGTTCACTTGGCTGCCGTGTTTCACACTCCTCCGTCATAACAGTGGAGACAATAGCTTTCATCAAAAATAAACAATGAATACTCGTTGCTCGTCCTCGATATCAGAAAGAATACTTTCATTCGCAAAATTATCCTGGTCCACCTTCCATGCACAAAATTATCCTGGTCCACCCCGGCCGTAGCACAGGCCCAACCTTTCCCACTGTAAGTTGGTCGGACGAAGGAACCATCATGCCTTCGTTGAATTCTGCTTCTTCAAGAAAACTTACTATACCCGCAATACTGCTACCACACGCGAAGACTGGACGGCACTATAGCACGTCATATCACTGAAACCCACTAGGCCAAACTAGCCCGCCTAGGATTTGCACTCCCTCCGTTTCAAAATAGATGACTCAACTTTGTACTAACTTTATAGTAAAGTTAGTACAAAGTTGAGTCATCTATTTTGGAACATAGGGAGTACGTCTCTTTACTGCTATGATTTTGTGTTCTCAAAAAATATCCTTTGTCAATCTAACGATTAGGAGTAGAAAGAGGGTATTTCTCTCTCTCTAGATGTCTCTCCGTCCCACAACCCCTCTACCACACGTACACACTCTCTTTAGCCACTCTGAAAGTACGAAGTTACTACACATTCACGCTTCCAACAAAAAAATTACACATTCACGCATGTTACAGGTACGTGCCAATTTTCCTGGCTATTAATGTGAGGCCTCCTTTGGTTTGGAGGAATCTTGTAGGAATTTCATAGGATAGGATTTCTATAGGAATTTTTTTTGTAGAGCCCTTTGGTTTATAGGAATGGAATCATATTCCTATGGAGGAATTGTTCCTATCCTCCACATTTCATAGGAAAATAAACATTAGCCTAGACTCAATGGAAAAAAAATCCAATGATGTAAATCAAAGGGCATCTCCTTTCCTATTCCTACTCATAGGATTTAAGATACATGTCATCTCATTTCCTATTACTTTCCTATTGCTACGATTTTCCTACCCTATGAACCAAACGAGGCATGAATGTATCCGTGAACCAACTCTTTGAGTTTGATATGAATTAATGTAGAATTGTGGACTATTGTCTGATTGATCATTCAATTTTAGGAGCTTGGACTATTGGCCGATCGACGACGGATTAGACCTATAAGCGTACCACGAGCTCATCAGCCCCAACGTTTCTCTTCGATGAGTGTTTTGCAAGTACTATAGCTCACACAGTAGCTAGCCTACTAACACCAAGAATCATCAAACAATCCCTGCTGATATGTTCAAACTTACATCTAAGCATGTCATATATTATATCAAAAGCTAGTGAGGATACATCTGTTTCCATAACTCGGAGAGGGTTCGCATGATTCACTATCAAACAAAATTAGCAAGTACCGCCCACATAAGATAGTGCACTAGCCCTAAGATGGTTCGATAACTCACATCGTTCTAGTAATTAAACGAAATGCAAACTACCTTGAAGGATTAGTGCGACCAACTATTTCTTGTCATCGATCTCTCGGGCAATGAACACAGCGCGAACAGCGGCATTGGAATCAATCTTTGGGGTGATGTCCACAGGATGGACCGCGACATTGGAATCGATCTCTGGGGTGATGTCCACAGGATGGATAGCGGCATCAGAATCGATCTCTAGGGTGATGTCCACAGAATGGACCGCGACATCGAAAACGATCTTTGGGGCATTGTCCACATGACGGACCCCGACATCTGAATCATCAAGGACGTCCACAGGCACCTACACAACCCTAACATATTAGCAAGCATATTGCAAATAATCAAAAACCACAACTATGGTCAGCCATTTTTTTTACCTTATGCAGCTCACCGGGGGATCCCATCCCTCCGGTGCCATCACCTTGCCAGGGAAATACTGCTTCTCAATGGCGACTATATCCTCAACTTGGCCTTGAGCCTCTCATAGGTGGCCATTAGAGTTTCTGGGGTAGGCACGGTGAGGCCCTTACTATTCTTCCTGCTTTCTTTGAGGAGTTTGTCTGCCAACATCGTTAATTCTTTGGCCAGTGCTTGTTTCTTGGAGTTCTTCGTCTCCATGGGTCGGCCCGCCAACATGGCCAACTCGTTGGTTGGTGCTCGCTTCCTGGAGATCTCTGTCTCCAGTGGGTTGTCCATCGGCAACTCTTTGCCTAGTGCTCCAGGATCCATCAATAAACTGACAAACAAAAAGAAATCAAAAGGAAACTGCAATCACAGTGAAAATGGGAAAAGAATAGGCCATGAGAATCGGTCGGTGCTTCACAAAAAGGAGATTCTTGGAATCAAAATATAGTATCATCACTGATTCACCCACCTTCCCTTCATCGGTACAGAAGAAAAATTGCAGAAGTGAGTAGCCTGGAGTGAGGTTTTCTTCAAGAGGAGAAAGGGCTATAATGAGTGTTCCAGTGAAATGATGGTTGCTTCATCCAGTCCAACTTCGAGGCCACTTTACAACTGTTGGTAAAGGTGTGAGTTTTGTGATATGACGGGTCATGATGGCCACACCGGGGTGACCGGTGAGTCTCGACTGTAGCACCTCGCTGTGATTTGGTGGATGGCACGCGGGCCCGGATGCTTTGATGCCCCGCATGTAGATAGACCGGCTAGTCATATATAGTGGTAATTTGGATGACAGACGAGGAGCTCCGTCCTGGTTTATTGGTCCCTATGATAATCTGTGCCAAATTTTGACTATAAATTTAACTAACCAAATGTTCATGCATGTCACAAAAATTACATCATTGAAAACTATGTTCAAATAATAATCAAAGGATATAATTTTTTTGAACATGCACTAACATTTTGTCAGTTAAATCTTTGGTAAAAATTTAGCACAAATTACAAAGGGGCCCAATAATGATTGTACTCTCACATTTTGTTTTGAGGATACTCCCACATAGAAAATATAAATAATAATGCATGTTGGGGCAGCCCACATTTCCAATAATTTTAGCCGTGGGCTTGTTCACATATTTTATGAGGCGGTGGTTGTTCACTTAATGGAGGGTCTAGTACCAGACTTGAATAATACAAAGTGTGACCTGACACACCGTAACACCACTTGGAATAAGCGGGTAGCTATCTCAAAAAACAATCAACAACTCAAAAAAACAGCAACCTCACACGTACACAATTTTAAACGATTGTTTTGATGGAGTGAAAAAAGAAAACTACCCCACTATACGTATATATAGGCTGGAGCCTCCGCGCTTGCTTGCTAGGGTTGCTCTATTCACACACTCTCATCCTCTCTAGATCTAAACAAGATAGCGGTGGTAATACTGTCTTTCTATCCTCACCACTGGTTACAGATCCGGACGTATCCCCCTCCATCGGTGAAGGGGAGGAGGGGCAGCGTTTAGGCCATGATCGACAGCGAGGGAGGAGACCCACTGCCGGCCGCACCGTTATCTCTAGCCAAGCACCGGCGAGGGAGGTCCTCCGATCCCTTCATCACTACCCTAGTGTGGGCGGATCCGGACTTCCCCCGCCCACCTATCCACATCCCGACGACCTTCAGGTATATCTTCCTTCGAAGCCGGCCTAGCTCTACTTCCCCAGCTTGCTACGTCGCTCCATGTGCATCATTTTCTACCTCTCAGCCCCTCTCGATCAGATGGTCCAACGTCACCTTTTTTCTATTGTTAGAGGTAAAGCTACTTCATGGAGTCAAATCTTGTACTTGGTTCATACAAGAAATAAAGGGGGGACATTTAATATGTACATCGGACTTGGTACAAACAGGAAGGAAAGGGGTGAAAGTAGTACATACTGGTCATCCAACCGGTCTCTTGGTCGAAAAGAGAAATATAGGGGAAACACTGTACATAGTGGTATGAACAAGACTAGATTTGTATCCACACATCTGAGTAGGTGGCTAGAGTGAACAAAAATGGGACCAACCCATATATGTTTCTTGGATTTTTATTTCTCGGGGAGAACAAACTCTGAATCACCACTTTATGCCCCAGTTTTTGTACATGGTGCTGGACTGCTGGTGCACCCACTGTCCCATGCCCTTATAGCAAATATTTAGCTATTATTAATCTAATGCCCTGGTAAAATGAATCCATGCCACTGTTATAAGCCATGACAAGTTTAGCTAATTGTTTTTGCCAGTAATTGTTTAAGACTTTGACTATTTCCTCTGTAGCTTTTTGTGCAAACAGGGATATCCATTTCACCTTGTTTCTATTGTGATCTTTTGGTGCATTGCACAAAATACTTCTTAAAATAAGTGACTTTTGTGTTGTTTAACTGGAATGTCAGAATGGAACCATTGGTTCATTTTGGTGGAACTGCACAAAGGGAGATCTGTGTTCCAATCTTCATCATCCATATTGGCACCATAACCTTCCTTTAAGTAAGAATGATATTTAATGCATGTGTTCATCTCTATTTTGTGACTGCCATGAGAAAATAATGCTATTGTTTACTAGTACACTTGTATTCCCTCACTCACAAAACCAATTCTGAAATAGAAGGCCAATCATGTACTTGGTTTCACCAACTAGTGAGGAGAAAGAGAAACAGAGCATGAAGAGGAATGCGAAGAAGAAGGAGGAGGAAATGAAGAAGATCTCACGATGGTACCATCCTATGTTATCTTGAAATCTTGCTAGTGGTATTGTATTGTTGTGTTGCTACTAGTCTTAATTTACTTCGAAGGCTAGCAAGATGCCCGTGCGTTGCACGTAACATAGAGATGCATTTGTATGAGTATTTTATCTTGTAAGAGAAAAGGATGAACAAGTGAAGGTCTTATTTGCAAATGTGGAGAGGGGTGTGGGTATCTTTTTGCAAAATTGCCATAGTCTCCTTCCTATTTGTCAGATATAAATCGGACGGCCTATATTGCAGGATGGCAGGCACACCATCATCACCAACTCTGTTTTTATAAGAATAGAGTAGAGATAGATAGAGAAATGCAGGAGAGTAGTACTTGGCTTGACGACACATTATACTAATTAACTGGATTCTGGATGCATGTGTGACCCAGCTCTACACGATCAACAGTTCCAAGGTGATCTTGCTGATGTCGAGGCCTCAGTTGAGGCCATTCAAGGGCTCTGGCAACGTCTCCCATACATGTGAGATGATCCTCTAGTGAACCCTTCCACTTCGGTTGTCTCTCCTGCAATGTCACTTAATTAATTAGGAGTACTTAATTAGCACTAATTTATTGCTGCCTAATTTTCCTGTCAGAGTTAAACAAATCTTTAGTAGCACCCTATGCCGAATCATGTATGTGTTTGTGTGTGTTTGTGGAGGTGAATCATGTGGTGGAGCACGGAGGGAATCTTGGTAGTGTCATGACATAATAATGCTATTGTTTTGCATGTCAATTTATTGCCATTGGTTCAATGAGGCAATGTTTTGCGTATTGTCCATCATGAATTTGATGCTATTGCTAAAGTAATATTCTAATGTCTTTTATCCTTTCTCACTAAGATAATGAAGGTTTCACCTTGTTCCTACTTGTGCAAACAGGGATCATGTTGTGCCAATCGTACATTTTAGTGGAACTGCACAAGAGAATACAATGAACTGTATCCCAGCCAGTGCTTTAACTATGATGGAAGTTCTTGATAATCTTTCAATGTAATCTCACGACTGATAAACAAGAGTGATTTCAACCATACATTTGAAGTGCACAAAAAATATATATCATTGAGTGATTCCAGTGAGTGCTTTATCATCTCTTCTGGGACTACTTGAATAAGCTTTTTTGCTCAGGTTGGTACCGGCCTAAGGCATTCATCCATATTAGTTGGCTGTCATCTCTATATGTATCGTGCTACTGTGTTGCTACTGTCATGAGAAACTATGTTATCTTTGCACGTTAAAGTTTTGCAACCTATGATACATGGCAATGCTTTGAGTGTTGAGCTAATTGGCACTGATTAAATAAACTAATACCTCTGTTTAAGCAAATGTTGCTAACTTTACCCATTAAGATAATGAGGGTGCTTCTATTTGTTAGTGTATATTTCATCAACTAGTCCCACTATTATAGTAATCTCACTCTGTCAATATATGTGCTAACAGGGGCGCTCGATTTTGGTGGAACTGCACAAAAACTTTGGGTGCTTCATTGCCTCGACTGCATCCTTCTTTTCTTGCCAGTCGCTTATCTCGGCTTCCAGTCAAAGGAAATAGTAATTGATATGCTTCCTCATGCAGGTTGGTACCGGTCTTTATCCTGATTATTATGCTCGTCATATGTACTGGTAATTTGGTATTGTGCTACTATTTGCCAATTTCATAAAGGAGTAACTTGGAGCCTGAACTCACACGCAAATCATAAAATTGGGCGATTTCAGTAGAACTACACAAAAAAGATCATATGGAGAGATACTTATGCTGCTGCTATGTACTCCAAAGTACACTCCGACAAGCATCAATGTTGACAAGAAGTGCCTATATTCCTTCGAGTATCAACCGACGTCAACCAGTTGTCAAACTCCAAGTATTAGGAGAGTGAACGCCAAAAATATTGCTTGGAGCATAGCCCAGAAAAACGCAGTCCAGTCTTTGGTCCCAACTTGTGCCTTTTGGTTATCGGCACATATGGTAGCAAACTATATGGCATGGAGTCTATAGATTCCAGACAAGTTTGTTGACGCATATATTCATCTGGCACTTAACCAGTCTGCACGCCAGGGATGCTCCATTTCAGTTGAACTGCACAAAAAATTTGGGTGGTTCATTTTATCGACCGCTCCTTTCTTGTCTGCAATGTAGAATTTTGGCGAGCTACATGACCAAGATGAGCAAGTAAAGTAGTTGGATGAAAGTAGTGGCCAAGGTTCGCAAACCCCCCTCGTCATCGAGGCCACTATCTCGAGGATAAACCTACAAGCAAAGTTCAGATTATCTGTGCTGCCTCTTATGTACTTGAAAGTTTACTCGTACAAGCATTAGTTTTAGCAAGAAGTACCTTCGACTGAACACCATTTACAAGTCTGTACCATAGGTAGTTAAAGTTTGTCCATGGATGATATTGGTTGTGATATCAATCATTTGGATGCATAAACATACTGAACATGTGTATATCCGAATCTTTCTGTTAATTATCTATGAATATTGTCTTGTGATCTATCAATCATTTGGATGCATAGACATGTTGAACTTGTGTATATATGAATATTTTGAGTTGTTGATTGTGAATGTTGGCCATGAATATGGACATGTCCTGTGAACGTGAGTTTGATACGAATGTTTACCTTTTCTGTTGTACTTGTGTGTGAACTTGTTAGTATGTCTATTGTGGGATTTGTGACATGTGGGTGTCAACAGCACACCTTCTTCCTGAGATGAATTGCACCTGCTTGTTAGGGTAGCAACGATGCATCAACTCTTTTTTATCTTCTTGCTATATCTTCCCCCCTCCCCTGCTCAACCCCTTCCATAATGTTTTCGTCCTCAAAACAAACATAGTAATGCGTTGTTTTCGGGGCTTGATGAAAAATCGAGTGCTGCTTTCTGTAGGTTGGCCCGTCCAGCAAATGGGTTGCTAGTCCACCACAGACTGGGAGGCTAAAAATACAAGTTGTATGGTTTAGAGGCAAGTAAAAAAATGCCATCGAGAGCCATACACTAAAAAAATCGCGTCTGATGTGCTTCTTCAGTCGCGCCGTCAGCCCCCTCTTTAATCCAGTTTGCAACATTCCCCAACCGGCAGCACGGGATAGAAGTTTATTTCCCCCTTGCGTTGCCGGGGGATTGAAGAAGCGCGGCATCGAATCCAACACCGGTGATGGGTGCCTGTCCAAGTGATTTTCAAATAAGAAAATGCATGTTTTAGAGGCAGAGCATTTAAATCAGCAGGCACTTTTCAAACATGGATAACAGAATGTTGGAAATTTTATTCATGGTAAAAAATGGAACTAACAACAAGTTAACATCATGCTGATCAACATTCATGTATAGCACATCTTCATATGATGCAAAGTCAAAAAGATATGCTATTTTCAAAATGGCAAGACAATGTTGAGTGCGCAAAAAACTTGGTAAACTAGGGACGAAATTTTGGCAACTGTTAGATATTTTTCAACTGCACCAGTTGGAATCGAACCTGGGCAGTACAACTTTTGGTTGAGTGGGCTGCAGCCACCGGGCTAGTGTGGTATGCTCGAAAGAATGAAGGTGTCTTTCCTTGCTCTAGTTCTTTCTCGACCGTGTGCTCCCACCGTGGCGCCGCCGTATGCCGTTGTGAACATGCTCAACAAACGAGAGGAATTCGAAGAGGACTGTACACTGAGAGACTGACAGTGGGGACCCACCAGGTCCAAGCCGTACGCAAGCAAGTGCCTTATTGGAAAAAAGCTTCCTCCTAATTGTATATTGGCGTTGGGGCCCACGGGTTTGTCAACCTAGTCAATAAACAAAATAAATTTCCATTGATGAATTTCATTGGGGAGATTTTTTTAGGGGTATCCGGGATCTTTGTTGTTGTTGTTGTTGTTGTTGTTGTTGTTGTTGTTGTTGTTGTTGTTGTTGTTGTTGTTGTTGTTGTTGCGAGAAAGGGGTATCGGGGATCTAGCTGGTATCATTTTTTCACAGGGCGAACAAGTATCATCTAGGCCTAGGTTTTGTTTTTTAACATGCGTAGCCCACGACATACAGAGATAGTGGGTTCAACTTATTTTTTGAGGTCCATCATGTACGTACCGGCCTATGGGCCTCCCAGCGTAGGTTTTACTTCTTCTTAAAGATCGGCAGCCCAATGTATTTTTTTAATAAAACACATCTATGTTCTATTTATCTATATATAAGAATAATACTGTTGTGTCCAATTTTTGTTTTCCCTTCTAAACACATTATACATATTTATATTATTGCTATTATCTTATATTTAACATAGACTTACATATACATTATAAAAACATCCCATGTCTTATTAACTTATAAAAGTAAATGTTTAACAGAAATTGGCAAGGAAAATCCTAGTTATTTTTGACGCGCAGGCAAGAATCCTGGTGATTGCGTGCAAAAGCTTGCGAAGATTTTAAGGACCAATATAATAATAACACGCTCATTTTTCTTTTGAGCAATAATCGCTAATTTGTTGATTTTACATATAAAAGATGTATCGCTCCGGTTTATTTTTTGATATTAATTGCTCCTTCTAACTCAACATTATATATAGAACAAGCCTAGTTAATTCGTGTATTTCAAGAAAGTGCAAATGTGCTGGGATTTCTTAGAAAATATTAAATGGGCCGCATTGACGCGAAATTATTTGTTCACCCAGCCCAGCAAATGGACTGTAAATTCTAGAAAACATGGGTTAAATATATGCCACATTTTTGCAGGCTGACATGTGGGCCAATAGGTCAAAGCCTACGCAAGGCGTTGTCAACTTAGTAAACGAATGCTTCTGGCATCCACAGCCATTGGATTTATATCCAACAGCCGGCATGAACCTTCAATCTCTTGTCTTCTTCCTCCAGCGTCGCCGGGACCGCCTGCTCTTGCCTCCGCCAGCTAGCGACTCTGCTTAGAACGCATCGCTGCGAAGCGCTACCCCACTGCCGGCCAGGCTGTCCCTCCACCCCTCCACACCTCATGTTATTCTCCACCGACTACAGCCCCATGCCGCACCAGAACCAGTTATAACCCTTGTACTCCTCTCAATCTGCGACTCCACTGCCGCGTCTTCCCATCTCTGGGTCATTCCCATCAAGGGCCTCGCCATCGTCCACTTCCTTGTTGCGCTCGGCGCAGCGTGGTCAACAAACAAGAGTCATCGAAAGAGGACTGTACATGGAGAGCCTGACAGCTGGGACCCACGAGGTCCATGGTCGCACGAAAGAAAAGTTCCTCCTTATTAAGCTAAAAAATATTTCCTCCCCCTGATAGCTGGGACCCATCGGCTGTATCTTCGCACGGAAGGAAGTGCCTCCTTTTTATGCGAAAAAACTATTCCTCTCGATGACAGCTGGGACCCGGCAGATTTGGTGGCTGACTTGTGGGCCTACTAAGCTGACGCGTAAGCAGGGCTTTTGTCAACTTAATCAACAAATGATTCTAGCAGCTGGACCATTGGATGTTAATCCAACAGCCGTGCTGCTTCTTCAACCTCTGTTCTTGCTCCTGTCTCTCGTGGGCGGCAGTGCTGCCGCGCACCCAAACCAGTCAAGTTTCCCACTCCTCTCTATCTGCGACTCCACTGCCGTGTCTTCCCCATCTCTGGGTCATTCCAGTCTGGGGCCTTGCCGTCGTCCAGTGGCCTTGGTGCGCTTGGCACGGTGTGGTCAACGTGGTTAACAAATGAGAGTCATCGGAAGATGACTGTACGTGAGAGGCTGAGACTGGGGACGCACCACGCCCATGGACGCATGCATGCTACTGCATCCTTTTTACCCTAAAAATAATGTTTTCTCCCCCTAACAGCTGGGACCCACCAACTACATCTTCACACGCAGGAAGTGCGTCCTTATTACAAGCAAAAAAATGATTCCCCCCCCCCTTGACAGCAAGGACCCAACAACTATATCTTCGCACGCTAGGAAGTGTGTCCTTATCCTCCCTGACAGCTGGGATCCACCCTGTCGAAGCATACATAGTGTTGTCTATCTTGTCACGAACGTGTACGTACATACTGGTCAATCAGTTGCTCTGCAACGATGAACCAGGGCCGAGTAAGTAGCGGCACATGTCATAGTAGAGCCCCCCACATAGCAGTTCAGACTGTCCCGTCTAAACAGTGTACATGTACCTACAGCCACATGCCAAAAAATACGGCCACGTACGTACATACGAGCGGGGTCTCGAAACACGTACTCGCACATATGGATGGCTAGGCCTTGTGTACATGGAGAGGCAACGGACGACAGCGACGTTGTCCAGTTCATCTTCATCTAACCGACTGGATCGGAACGGAGGAAACAACGTCGTGTTCATCGGGAGCCAAGTGATTGGGTCGGAACGCATCCTGTTCATCGAGAGGCAACAGACTGGGTCAAAATGGGTCGTGTTCAATGGGAGCCAACTGGCTTGGATGGAACAGCCAAAACAGGGTCTGGCGTACTGCAAAACGGAGGAAAATGGCCTTGTGTTCGACCGCGTACGGTCGAAACAGGGTCTTGTTCATCGGGAAGGGTCTAGCGTACCGCAAAACGGAGGAAATGGACTTGTGGTTGAGCTCCTACAGTCGAAACAGGGTGCCGTTGATCGGGACGGGTGTGGTGTGCCACAAAACAAAGGAAACAGACTTGTGTTGGAGCACCTACGGTCGAAACGGGGGTCCTGTTCATCGAGAGGGGTGTGGCGTACCACAAAACAGGACTCCATGGGCTACTGTTCAGGCACCGTCTACTGCCTCGGTCCAGCCTCCATGGGCTACTGTTTATCCATCGTCGACTTCCTCCAGCCTCCACCTACTACTGTTCATCCACCGTCGACTTCCTCCAGCCTCCACCAGCTATTGTTAACCACGGGGTCCTGTTCATCCGGCCTCCACCGGCTACTATACAACCAGCCCTCTCCACGGGGTCCTGTTCAACCAGCCCTCCACGGGCTACTGTTCAACCAGCCCTCTCCACAGGCTACTGTTCAACCAGCCCTCCACCGGCTGTTGTTCATCAAGCCCTCCATGGGGTCCTGTTCATCCACCCCCAACCGGCTCGATCGGGGTCCTGTTCATCCAGCGGCAACGGCCTCTACTACCACGTGGTCCTGTCCATCCAACCCCCACCGAAAACTAATCATCCAACCCCCAACAATGCTCACTGTTCATCGAGAGGCAGCAGGTTCAATCGGCTTCAGTTAGCATCAATAGCAAAGGAATCACTCGGGTTTAGTTAACAGTTAGGGATCAATCGCTAGGGTTCAGTAATGTAGCCAGTGCAATCGCTCGGGTACAGTAAGCGAATGCCTCGCCGCCTCGCTCGGGTTCAGTTAGAGCCCAACGCCTCGCACACACGCATGTACGTGTATGAGAGAAACGTGAAAACATGCATGCATCGCTCGGCCCCGACCGCCCATCGTAACCAGGAACTCACCGAAATTTTCCTCGGCCTCGCTTCTACCACGATAATTTTTGTCATGGACGGCCCAAAGAATGTCATGCAGGTGCGTCTCCAGCCCGCCCAGGACGAAAAGCCCATTTTCTATCATGATTTTTTGTCATATAAGTAGGAGTCCACCACATCTATGATGATACCAGGTTTTGTCACAATTATCGTCATAGAAGTGTCATAAGTATGACATAAAAAAATTCGTTCGGCCAAAAATGTTACGGATGTGTCTTTTTTTGTAGTGCTATATACATGATCATTGCCTTGGATATCGTCATAATTATTTGTTCTTCTATCAATTTCCCAACAGTAATTTGTTTACCCACCATATGCTATTTTCTCGAGAGAAGCCACTAGTGAAATCTGCGGCCCCCGGATCTATTTTCTATCATATTGTTTTCAGATCTATTGTTCCAAAAACCCAAAAATACCTTGTTGCACTTTTTCTTTATTTATTTTATTTTGTGTTTTCGCTAGATCTATTTATCCAATCTTATACAAGTTAATCTATCTCAATACCGAGGATGGATTGACAACCCCTCTTACGCATTGGGTTACAAGTATTTGTTCTTTGTGCGCAGGTACCATTTACATAGTGTTTCTTGGTTCTCTTACTGGATTGATAACCTTGGTTTCATAACTGAGGGAAATACTTACTGTTGATGTGCTGCTTCATCCTCTTTTCTTCGGGGAAATACCGGCAAATACAAGCAATCAACCGTTTTTATGGATTGATTTCCTAGGGTTTAATGTGCAAAAATCAAATTTGAGCTACATGTGCACCAAAATGGATTGCAAAATCATATGTGTGTGCCTAGGTGCATGTTTCCCCATGAAAGAGATTTCAAATCATTGAGACTATTTGATTTTTAAAATTCAGTAAATCCAAAACAGAGTTGAAATTCATGAAACTTACTGTGGTGTCATATATGGACACCAGTAGACTGTGAAATTGTATTTTTCGTCAAATTTGAGACAAGTTTTGATATAATATTCTTATAAATGGGAGATTGTTAATAACTGGCAACCAATATCTCATGCGGATTATTTATTTGGGCCGTGTGTGTTAGACCATGCCATGCTTCGGTTAAGCAGTAAAGCGGTAGAATTAATCATCAAAAAACAAAAAATATACGTGCTACCACGCACCCCATGTGCCGTGTGAGCACGACGCATGCGATCAGTCCGCTGCGTAGGCAGACCGGGAGGCGTGCAGGTGTGTGAATTGACAGGAGGCGTTTTCGCTTCATAGTGTCACCGGGAGGCGTCTGAGTAGTTCTGTGAAATGATGGTAGAAATGCCAGAAGTCCGGCGTGCAGGCTCATCGGGAGGCGACATAGACTTTGACCGCCGCCCACCTCGCTCCCACTGGTCCATATTAATGGCGCGCGAGCCACTAGCCATAATAGGCGGCCACACCCCAAATCCACAGTGGTCACCAACGCCTGGAATGTATGAGGATGCCGCCGAAGCGCACCATCGGAGGGAGTGGTGACGCCGGGGCTGGTGAAGCACCCGCGTAATGCATGAAGCTGGGCACAGAGGTTACCGTCTCCACTGATGAGGTCTCGTGCGGGAACAAACACAACCTTGACTTCTTCGGCGCCATCTTGCCCCCACTGTCAGAACCGAAGGTCAATAGCAATTCCGCCAATGACTGCGACTCTGACGGAAAACCGGTTAGTCATCTATACCCATTTGTGTGGCAAACATATCATGTGTTTTCTCTGGTTACTCCCCCACCCCCTCTAATTTGTTTGGAATACAAATACTATGGTTATGTTCTCCCAGTCCATGAAATCAGAGTAATTAAGATCCGTTAGATGCATGTAGTGTATTGCTTGTTTGAATGGTATCCGTATAGCATTAGTGACTAACTATTTGTTCTGTACAAATGATTTTTGCTAATAATCCGACTAGGGTTAGCGTGGGTGCTAATAACTTGTGGTCAGATCTTGAGAATTTATTTTAAATATCCTACATATATGTTTGTGTCTTTTTTCTTCCAGATCTTGAGAATTGATTTTGAATGTCCTATATGTATGTTTCTGCCATTTTTCAGATTGGTATGTACACAGATGAGGCTCCAGCCAGCGGCGCCACCAGCTGTAGATCTTTCACCTGGCGGCGCGGCCAGAAGCGTCCATGCCCCCCTGGATCTGAGGAACCCATAGAATCTCCGGCGGACCAAATCAGTTATCTCCCGGATGCCATCCTTGGGGAGATCATCTCCCTTCTCCCCACCAAATATGGCTGCCGCACACAACTCCTCGCATCTCGGTGGCGCACTCAGTGGCCACTACAAGAAGTACGTCAACTTGCGACCATCACTATTGGTCACTGAATGGTCATTGTTTTCCATTTGTGACCTTTTCTTTGACCAAAAACAGATGGTCAAAAGCTGGCCGGCGTAAACTGAAATTAACGCCCTTCTTCGGGATAAGGTCGTGGAAGGCAATGACCAAAACAAAAGGTCGTTGAACCAACGACCTTTTGTTTTGGTCGTTGGTTGTCTACCCAGGCCACGTCAGATCCGACGTGGCAATCTGACGTGGCAAAATTACGAACAATTGAAAAGGACGTTGATAAGATTCAGCCCGGTCCAATTTGATGCTTTACATGGGCGAGCCCACTAATACAGCCTTTTTACTGTATATTTTTCTGTTAATTTTCTCTAGCTACATGGGCCTGGCCCAATAATTTGCCCTTTTTATTTTCTAGGGCATGGCCTTTTGCGGTCCGTTTATTTTTAATTTCCAGTTTTTTTGTCAGCTCCAGTTTTTAGATGGGTCCCAATTGTCAGATTTTTCCTGGCAGTGGTTCCAAATCACTTTTTCACAGCTTATTAATAAGCAGTATATATCAAATAGAAAGAGGAGAGAAGCATATGAAAATCTTCAAATAACAACCAATATAGGTCCATTACAATATATTCTGTACAGAACAGAACATGTGAAACTCCATACACTCGTTCACATCACAACAACCAGTTTAACCGTCAAATATTGCGTGCCCAGGAACTTCAAACTTCACATAGATAACCATACAATATTCCACACAATCACAAATATTGCGATCAACAAATAAAATGCTCTTCCAGTGTAAAGCTAGCAACTCTTGGATACCACGGAACATGCTCTTCAACATAGGAAGAAGTCATCAACCGAGTTCTACCAACAACACAAGCTCCATTCACCTACAAGAACAGAATGGAATATCAAGTACTTGGATCGTTCAAGCAGATTACAACCAACATACGTATGTAGAAGTACATCATGAAATATGATGGAGAAAATCGGACAACAGATACACTTATACAACCCAACAAATGGGTGATGACGACAAGCAAAAAATATACTCCCGGGTTTGTGAAGGAAATATGCCCTAGAGTCAATAATAAAGTTATTATTTATTTCCTTATTTCATGATAAATGTTTATTATTCATGCTAGAATTGTATTAACCGGAGACTTAGTACATGTGTGAATAAATAGACAAAACATAGTGTCCCTAGTATGCCTCTACTTGACTAGCTCGTTAATCAAAGATCGTTATGTTTCCTAACCATACACATGTGTTCTCATTTGATGAACGGGATCACATCATTAGGAGAATGATGTGATGGACAAGACCCATCCGTTGTCTTAGCATCATGATCGTTACAGTTTCATTGCCACTGCTTTCTTCATGACTTATACATGTTCCTCAGACTATGAGATTATGCAACTCCCGAATACCGGAGGAACACTTTGTGTGCTACCAAATGTCACAATGTAAAAGGGTGATTATAAAGGTGCTCTACAGGTGTCTCCGAAGGTGTTTGTTGGGTTGGCATAGATCAAGATTAGGATTTGTCACTCCGTGTTTTAGAGAGGTATCTCTGGGCCCTCTCGGTAATGCTCATCACTATAAGACTTGCAAGCAATGTGGCTAATGAGTTAGTTGCGGGATGAAGTATTACGAAACGAGTAAAGAGACTTGCCGATAACGATATTGAACTAGGTATGATGATGCCAACGATCGAATCTCGGGCAAGTAACATACCGATGACAAAGGGAATAACGTATGTTGTTATGCGCTTTGACCGATAAAGATCTTCATAGAATATGTAGGAACCAATATGAGCATCCAGGTTCCGCTATTGGTTATTGACCGGAGACGTGTCTCGGTCATGTCTACGTAGTTCTCGAACCCATAGGGTCTGCACGCTTAACTTTCGATGACGATTGGTATTATGAGTTTATGTGATATGATGTACCGAAGGTTGTTCGCAGTCCTAGATGTGATCACGGACATGACGAGGAGTCTCAAAATGGTCGAGACATAAGGATTGATATATTGGATGGCTATATTCAGACACCAGAAGTGTTCCGGATAAGTTTCAGATAAAACTGGATTACCGGAGAGTTACCGGAACCCCCGGGGGCTTAATGGGCCTACATGGGCTTTAGTGGAAGAGAGAGGAGGAGGCCAAGAGGTGCCCCCCAAGCCCAATCCGAATTGAAAGGGGGGCCGGCCCCCCTTTCATTGTCCTTCTCTTCCCCTTCCTTCCCCTCCTAGTTTGACTAGGAAAGGGGGAAAACCTACTCCTAGTAGGAGTAGGAATCCCCCCCTTGGGGCGCACCATGAGGCCGGCTGGCCCCCTCCTCCCCTCCTTTATATACGGGGGAGGTGCACCCCATAGACACACAAGTTGATCTTTAGCCGTGTGCGGTGCCCCCCTCCACAGTTTTCCACCTCGGTCATATCGTCGTAGTGATTAGGCGAAGCCCTGCGCCGGTAACTTCATCATCACCGTCACCATGTCGTCGTGCTGACGGAACTCTCCCTCGGCATCAGCTAGATCTAGAGTTCGAGGGATGTCACTGAGCTGAACGTGTGAAGATCGCGGAGGTGCCGAGCATTCGGTACTTGATCGGTTGGATCGCAAAGACGTTCGACTACATCAACCGCGTTACTTAATGCTTCCGCTTTCGGTCTACGAGGGTACATGGACACACTCTCCCCTCTTGTTGCTATGCATCACATAGATAGATCTTGCATGATCGTAGGAAATTTTTGAAATTACCGCGTTCCCTAACAGTTTGGACATAAATAGTGTCAGACCAAGCAGAAGATAATAAGGCAATAAACATGTTGTCACATTCTCTTTGACCCTCTTCAGATCAATTAATCTACATAGCTTCAATTTTCTTTGTGCTTTACAGCAAAGAGGAAAACTAAGGAGAGCAAAGTATAGTTGATGATGGATTGGTGAATTACCTCGATGGCGTACTTGATGGTAATGTAGGTCCTTCTGGAGCTAGTAGTGTTCCCCCACAAACATAAGCATAGAAAAGAAAACATGATTTCAGCGAAACTAAAATTGTCAATGAAAGTTGAATAACAATGCAGCAGATTAGCTCTTAGCATGGAGGAACATCACCAAATTAAACAAGATGGTTGTTCAAGTTTCTATATGAGTATTCATGATTTCATTTTGTCATCGTCGTTTAAATAGCTTGGCAAACATTGACAGCAAAGAAACAAAAATTTTAAGTCAATAGCTTTGTAAGCATGTAGTAGATTGTTCACATCCTAATGTAATACATGGCAAAGAAGCTTTACCATGTAGACAAAAACCCACTAACTCAGACACTACAGGTGCTTGTTTCATCACGTTACAAAGGAGCAGCACAAACCACAACTTTACTTGACACACACACACAAACACACACACACACACACACACACACACACACACACACACACACACGGACTAGTAGATCAACAGGAGGACATAGATTAGACCAAATCCACATACACAAATCCATACACATAGCAGGATAACTGGATAGTGGCCAATTGGTTTAGTCAGGAGCAACAATACATATTTTCCCTAAACCTAAAATTGCCATAATGCATAAATAATGCCACTGGTCAGAGCACAACACCACAATCACAAGTACAAGGCCACTAGAAGCACCACAAAGAGGGATAGAGATCACCTAGGTGGTTTGTAGCCGAGGCAAAAGCACAGCCGGCCATGGTTGTGGCAGAGTTCCTTGCAATGCATATGCAGATCCTCGAGGCTTGTTGTCTTTAGCAACTTCATCCCACAAAACAACTCCCTCGGCTGCCATGTCACACGCTTCTGCTACCTTGTCCACCATGTCATAGATGCATCCAGAGTAGTTGGACTAAGATCCTCCAGCAGAGGGGCACAACCAGCTAACATACAAAAGGAGAAACAGTCACTTTAAACGGTAATAATATTTTAGGTCTGACTAGTACTAAAATCAACAGCATCTGACTCTATATAAAAAATCAACAACATGGTGTAACAGTACCATTGTGTTCCCAATCATAAACAACAAGATTCGGGACATTTATCATGCCAACAATACCACTAGTAGTAGTACCAATGTGTGAACAAATTTAGGCCAGTATAACCAGGACAAAGCCCCTGCTGCTCTTAAACAGCAGGTCACTGCCATAAGCTTTGATTTCTGGCAACAAGATAATTGGATCAATTGCAATGCAAGATGATGCATTATTTGCTAGTGGCAAAGTAGGTTCGTTTTTACTGGGTACTGACAAAGTTGGTTTTTACTAGGTAGCGGCATAGTAAGTTGTGGCATTTCAAAAAAACAGCCAGCGAGAAAACCAGTGGCGGTTGCTCCAGCCTGCTGCTCTCCTCCTGGACACCACCGATATAGGACTGCAGACATATTAGGGAACATGAAAAAAGAATCTCATGAAGGGCAGTACTATAATACTATATTCATAGTTTCACAAAGCACCCAGCAGAAAGCAACACACAATAATGTCATTTACTTTTACACAACAGGATAGCAATGATTCGATTAGTGTGCGGCAAAGTGTGGAACATTAACTTGTTCCGTGTTGATTCAGTTCAAAACAGTCACAAAACGAGACCCCTAATTAGTATACAGAGAGTTTAACTAATTACTAGTACTAAAAGTTGCAGCAGATTCACTAATTAGTTGAGCAGAAAAGGTTCCAACACTAACGGGAAGTCGGTATGAGAAAAAATTGCAGAGCTCGACAAAAAATAGCGCCAGCTACTTCTGTTCTACAGTAGTGTCAGCTACTCCGTTTGCAATGAACGCAGGAGTTCTATACCTTTTTTACTCCGTTTGCAATGTTGTAACAGCCTGGTTTTTGGCCCTTTTCTTTTTCTTTTGATTTATTTGGTTTTTGCTCTGTTTTTCTTTTTGGAGTGGTTCCGTGGCCTTGCCACTTGGGAAATCATTCTCATTTCCCATCCCAAGTGGCTCATCATTCTCAAAACCTTGCCAAGATCATGTCACTTCACTCCTTGACCAAACCCTAAAATTCTTTTCTAGGGAAAATTCCTTTTTCATTAAACGAATAACCCTATCTGCCCTAGGTTGTGAAGCAACCTATATTTCTGTCCATCCAAAAAAACCCAAATAATTCTCATAATTCCTTTGGGTCATATATAGCTCAAATATGCCCAAACATTTCCTTGGCTAGTTCAAAAATAATTCCCCAATATTCCTTTTTCTATTCTGCCCTGAATGGCACTTTGTGAAGAAAGTGTCACTTATATTTTTCCCAGTGGCTCCCAACCTTTTTGGGCATGTTTATATGTCCAAATAATTGCCTCATGCACAAGTTCAACTTTATTTGCCTAGCCAGTCTTCCTCAGTGAATCTTCAAAGTTTCTGTCAGGCAGAAAGCTTTGTGAAGGAAGTACTAGCTAGGAGTACCCAAATGAGTTGAACTTTTGCACACTCCTTAATGTGCTCATATTAACCCTCTCCACCCATTTTTATCCCCCATCCAATCATCTATGTGAGAACAGGAGCAAATCTTTGAGTCTGGCAATATTTTCAGGTTGTGAAGCAAGTGCATTTTATATTGCTTCAAAAATCCTTATAAATTACAAGATCATTCTTATACCCATAAAACCTCTCTCCACCCAATTTGGCATCATTTAGTTGATCCATTTGATCACCAAAATTATTCCAAGTTTCTGGATAGAAATGATGTTTATGAAGCAAGTGCCATTCTGGCTTGTCCATTTGGCATGAGCTTTTTACAGCATCTTCATATGTCCAAATAATCAAGCTTTGCCAAATCTTAGCCCAAGTTGCTTCTCCATATGAGAGCATCATCATGATCTTCATTTTTGGACCAAAAATGCAGTTGTGAAGCAACTATAATAAATCTTGGTTCAAATCCCCTCAAACTCCCCAGGACTGTAGTCTTTCCTAGCCTAAACACCCCAGACAACTTATTTGGCTTCAAGCAATTCCCTGTTGATCACCAGTGCACGGCTAATCTTACTGTAGTAAACTTCAAAGCTCCATTCCAACCCCACCACAGTGCCTTAGATCACGCCAATGGCTCATTAATGCTCCACTCTGGAAGGACTAGCTCCAAGACATAGTTTGCCATCCTCTACAGCCCTCCCCGTGCCATGTCGTCTGGTGACCGTGCAGCTGGCATGCCTCCGCGCGCTCTGTGCGCTCTGGCGTGTCTAGCGCACTGTTTGTGCTTTGGCACCGCTCCTACTCTTCGTATTCGCGCACGTGAGCATGTCCAGTGGCTTCCTCTCGTCGTCCATCAGCGCTCGTCGTCGCGCGCCCATGGGAAATCTGTAGTCGATCGTCTCTGTTCGTGCCATGGCTTCTTCCTCCTCGTGTCCTCGAGCGCTCCTCGTCTCCGTGATCTCTGCGGCTCGTATGCACCCCCCCCCCCTCGTCGCGTCCCCGCGCCTCCCCGTGATCGA
>NC_041389.1:240748069-240774298 GCF_002162155.2 Triticum dicoccoides
GGCATGCACGACGGCAACCGGCTCGGCCTCCCTTGCCCCGCCTATAAATGGCCACCCCCGAGGTCGCCCGAGCACTCCGCCAGACTCCCACCCTCCTCTCCCCCTGCCCAGCCTCTTGCCCCAGCCCCAGAGCCCTTCCTCATCGCAAACCATCGCCATGGCCGCCGTTCTGCTCGGATTCAGATTCGAGCGTGGTAGCGCCCGTCCCCCTCTGTGTCCTCCACCAGTAGAACCACCGGAGCCAGCAGACCCTCCCCAAACTTTACCCCCACCGCCAGAGCCACCTTGGCCGCAAGCCCCATCTTCACCGTGGCCGCCGTCTGCTGTGGCCAGTGCCTCGCCCAACCCCAAGGTCCTCGGCAGTCGTGACCTGTCTGGATGGATCTTCCTAGTCGCGCTGATCACGCCGGTAGGTCACACGCCGCGGGAGGTGGCCGGAGCCGCCGGCAAGCCTCGCCAGAGCTCGCCCCGTCCTCTGCTCTGTCGGGCGAGAGCAAGGAGAAGAAGGAGGCGACGCCCTCCCTGCCAGCTGGCCGCGGGCCCCGTGCGTCAGCCCCTCACGCGTTGACCCCACGGGTCCAGTGTGGATAAGTGGCGGGCCCCACCTGCGTGGGACCCGCGCGTCAGCGTTGACCAGCCCCGGCCCCGCATCGCCACGTCAGATAAGTGGAGACGCATATTGGTGTGTGTTTTTATTTGCCAAAAGCATATTTCTAATTTTACGCTTCTGTCTTATCCACTCACGAACTTATTTGTGGGTAAATTTTTACAGATAGGTCCCTGGCAGTCAAACCCTCATAACTCCGCAACCGCAACTCTGTTTAAGGTGAAACCAACACTCACTTCTTCGTTTCGTCGAGCTCGTTCTGATAGAGCCACTTATCACCATGTTTTAACATTCTGAAAATGACCATTATGCCCTTGCCCTTATTCACCCCCTCCGAGAGAGAACATTTTCCGGCGATTCGTTCCGCGAGTTTCTCGCACTTTCTCCCAGTGATTTCTTCCACCCCAGGCAAGCCACACCCTCCATTTGCATCACTGTAATGCAGTGACATGGTTTAATTTATTTAAACTTGTTTAAAATATTGTTTTAGCTACTTGTGATTTCTGCATGGCATTTTCTCGGAGTATTATTTCGATCTTGTTGATGCCATGCTATTGTTTGGATTACTAGGAGTTATGTTTGTAGTTGATGAGTATCATGTTGCCATTGGAGTATTAGTGGTTGATATTATGATTGTTTCCATGATGATATCTGTTACTATATTTTGGAGAATTACTTTGGATGTCATGCTGCCTTTGGATTATTAGCGGTTAGTATGATTATTTTCATAATGCTAGTCGATGTTCTGTTGCTTGGAGTATTAATTTAAGAAATGATGCTTATGTGTGGATCTTAGCTGGATAGCTTTGTTCTAGTTATTGGAGTAGTAGAGTTATTGTTTTCAGATTCATCATGATAGAAATATTATGCTATCTTTGGAGTATTTTGATATGAGGATATTATGCTCAGATTATTTGTTGGATATTGCTATGACTTGGAGTATAGTTTGATAGTTGATATCATAGTATCAGTTATCATAATTCTATTTTTGGGAACAAATCCCGTCATTAAGTTGGTCTGGTGCCACCGAACCGGGCTTTCTCCAGTGCAACCACATTTGCCTTTATGGGAAGGCCCTAATGCGGTGCTATTGTCGTGTGTCTCGCCGGTGCCTCCAACGAGGGAAGGTTATGGGCGCACGCTACCCTGATCAGGTAGGCGGACATAACCCTTGTGTGCCCGTTGTTGTTGTTATGTGCACATGTCCCCGTTTGGGACGGTTTATTGTTTTGGCCACGACGGTGGCCGTTAGTGTCTTTGGTAGACACGGGGCCACCTAGGACTAGCCCAGTGCAGAGTGAGTCGGAGTGGCCGGGAGAGTGTCATGGCAGTAGATCGGTTTTGTCGGAACACCGTTGGTCCACCCGAATGGGAGTGCGAGGCCATGGGTTCCGTGGTGTGGGTAAAGTGCGCTACCTCTGCAGAGTGTGTTTGTTTAAACTATCGATAGTCGCGTCCTTGGTCATGGGCATGGGTTCGTACTAGGTCACACCGTTCAATCAACACTCACATGACAGAATGACTTATAGGTGATTTATATGTTGATATTTTGAGCAGTACAGATTGGCAGGATGTTGATGATGATGTTGGGGACCAAGTGTTGGTCATGGTAGTGATCGCCGGAAAGATCACCGTTTGAGACCAAGTGTTGGTCATGGTTGTGATCACCGGAAAGATCACCATTTGGTTTTGATCGTGAGGTGATCGAGATGGTATATTGATTGGCCAGTTAGCCAAGAGAGATAGGTTATGGAGATCTCAGATGATGATTTATTAGTATTGTAATAGTTTCATATCATGCTTAGTAGTTGCTGTTGTATCATGGTAGCTGCCAATTTAATTAACCTGCTTAATGCTATGTTGTTGTCTTGCCTTGATGTTTTTGGTTGTTGTGAGCTTGCAAATACATTCAATGTACTGATCTGGCATGTCATGCCAGATTTGCAGGTGATGCCGTGATTGCTTGATTGCATGTCGTGGTTTTCGTTCGTGCGAGCTAGATCGTGTCCCAGCCAGAGTCCCTGTGGAGTGGAGTTTCACCACCTTCGTTGTTGGTCCGTTGCTAGAAGATTTCCGCTGCTTCGAGTTGTTCTGCTGCTAGCATAGAGCAAGTGTAGTATCACAGGCGTAGTGTCGCCGTGCTGATGTGATTCTTTGTAACATCAGACCCGTGTATTATTATTCTTGTAATAAGAGCTAATTTGTTCTATGTCAAGCAGTGTCGTGTTCCAGAAGACTTCTCCTCGATCACTGGGCTGGAATACGGGGCGTTCCGGTTTCTCTGAGCCGGGGTGCCACGGGCTTGGTATCAGAGCAGGTCTGGCTGTAGGACGCCCTAGTCAGTGCGAGCGGTAGAAATCGGTAGTATAGAGTCTGGCTTGTTTATTGCATTTGGTTGCTGCATTTGTTTGTTGCATAGCATGCATATAGCCTTAGTATTTGTGATAACGGTTTATCTAGTGAGTGTAGCTGGCATCGGTTTGGATCCACTACAGCTCAACCTTTGCATTTCTCCCGTTCCTTTTTCTTTCGGTGTTTGGTGTCAATTATGTCCCAGCAGAGTGATGCCAAGTGATCCCGACACTGTTTGCAAAAATGGTGCTCAGGTATCGCGTCGATGTTTTTCTTTCAGCCCCGTCTATCGTTTCGGTGATGGACATGCTTCTATCCCGGATCGTTCTTTTATTTTGTCATGTTGGCAACCCTTAATGATCTTAGTTATCAAGAAAGGGCAATGTTAGTAGCCTCAGTTTTTCCCTGCTATCCTATTTCTTGGACGAGTACGGATCTTTTTCCGCCCGCTTGATAATAGTGCGGTTGCGACCTTCGTGTCCCACTACATGATTACCGAGTGCGTCCTCGCCTCCGAGCTAGTTCAGGTTGCCACCTGGCTAAGCTAGCACTTGGTGTAGCACTGTTTACACCAACTCTTCCACACATTTATTCGTCCTCGTGCACATCGTCACAGCATGCTAGATCATAGAACCGGAGATCCCGCGAGATTTGTGTGCTTAAGTAGGCATCCATATTGTGTGACTAGCAGTAATATATGACATTGATTGTGTGTGAATTGATTGTTGTTGTGTGCTTTTGTTTAGTTGAGTTTTCTTTTGCTTCTTTCAATTTGGGCCCTGGTGTTACATTATTTTTCCCATATAAAGAGTTGCTCATCAACCGACATCGGACTCAAAGAAGCAATAAGGATTTGAAATATTTGGAAGAAGCTCAGCTAGACATTATTGTCTACACAGTCAACTGCATTATGGCATTAAAATCTGCTCAGAATACCAATGGTGTATTGGGTTAACTATCAGCATCGAGTCTACATCAGTACAAAATCCTCACAGCAGTAATGATCCAACCAGCAAAAAGACAAGTCAGGTACAACATCAGCGGTATATTTTCAGATAGAGGTATGGATCATATACAAAGTTTTGGCTCAGCAATGCATGATGCTTGAAATATGTTATCATCCAAAATAAAGTCAGAATGTGATATGCTCAAGGAAGATAGTCAAACCATTTTTTCTCATTGCAAATAAGCAGCCTCAGAATATTATGGGCGTCTATATGGATTTCAGTCTACATATCAGTATGAAGTTTTGGATATAAGAAACCCAGTATTCTTCCACACGCTATTGGAAGAAATTTATGATGCAAGGCTCCTCAAATTTTCCTCAGCATGATATGTGAACAATTTCCGACCCACGATACCCCGTCTTTCACAGCAAGATACCTTGGTAAAGGCTTCTGACAGACGGAAATGAATTTTTCGCAACAAGCAAACCCAAGGAGAAGATTCTCAAGTACGGAACTCAGGCTTCTCCAGCACATTACTCAGACCAAGCTTTGTGTGTAAGCTATAGAGCCTTCTTCTGCATGATACCCACACAAAATATTTGAGCAGAAGTTAACAAGTCTTCCTCAGCAAGCTACTCGGATGGCTTCTCTCGTAAGCCATTCAGTATGCACCAGTGCCACAATATTGTCCCATCCTCAGAGATTATATGAAGAGTTGCCAATGTATGGCAGTACAGTTCAAGGACCAGACTTGCAAAAAATTTGTCAGAGGTAAAATTCAGTCAAAACATATGCCTACCGGAAGGATCGAGTGATCGGTGGCATATCCTTCTTATATATGGTGATCATGCATCCCCAGTCATATCAGTCACTCATACGTGATGCGACAGTGATCCAGTAGATATACCTAAGAAAAGTAAGGATCACCCAACCTCGCGAGTAAGGCAAAGGAAAATAACGATGAGCAGCATTACATATCAGGAATTACAAGGACCGACAATATTTGGAGATGACATCACCAAATCCACAGTCTTGACAATGGTCATCAAGGTCATTATTCCCTCAGCTGACAAGGAGATATTATAAAACCTTGTCACCTTGTTGTATGATTAGCCTCAGCAATGAGCTCCGTACAGCTACAAACTCCGGGTATATGTCATATGTGTGCGGATCCAGGTCGGGCAAACAAGCACAAGGAATAATGTAAAAAATAATCACATCCATGGTCATACGAAGAATCAAGAACATGTGTGGCCAAGTTATTTTAGTAAGGTATCCTAACAAAGAAAATCATGACCGTAAAAAGGATGAGACTGATAGCAAAGGTATGATGATTTTTGCGCGACCATCAGGGTCCGGATACCCAAGTCAGTTGAAAGCCATAATTCCATATGGATACACAAAGGTATACTCTCCGCGGCTTACTCCATCTTACAAGAATTTTTCATATCCCGCTGACCCACTTGACACGGTTAGCATGGAATATCCAAGTCTGTTCTTTCACAACCAAGATTTCTTTGCAAGCTCCATAGTTTGACTTTAGCGGCAGCATGGAAGCAAATCACAGCCTATTACCATAGATGGATATATCAACCACATGAGAAAAATCAAAAGCTGAACAATCAGCTCAGACCCGGTATACTCACCGACAGAATGAAGTACATGGTCAGTCTGTCAGGAAAGCATTGGTCCGTCAGCCCCTGTCGGGCCAGTCTCAAGATGTAAATATTTGAGGTATGACACAGCTATAACTCCATGCACCATTATATTGCTCACGCCAGAAGGCAGTCAAATCTCTGGTATATGCCACATGCTCGAGCCAAAGGAAGAAATCAAAATAAATTAGTGCCACCTATGAGCAGTCAGATCCCGTGAGAAGATGGCATTGATAATTCTCAGCATTTATTGAAACCAGAAGGCCTGCATTTATTTGAAGCAACCCATGGCAGAAGTAAAAAGGATTTCATGACCAGAGGAACAATTTATGCTCAGGTCCATTGGATATCACCGCAGATATGAGAAAATTCACGTCAGTAAAAAGATTTGGTATATGAGCAAAGACCTGTCAGAATTTGGGAAAGGTGAAGCAAACCACCCCAAAGCAAGGTAAGTTAATCAGCTAAAATTCTTGGGGCAACAATAAATAAAGGAAAAATGATACCCGAGTTGGAAACGGTGTCCTCAAGTCATACTTGTTCCCTGAGTAACCAAATCTCGAGGATGAGATTTCTTTAAGGGGGAAAGGTTTGTAACAGCCTGGTTTTTGGCGCTTTTCTTTTTCTTTTGATTTATTTGGTTTTTGCTCTATTTTTCTTTTTGGAGTGGTTTCGTGGCCTTGCCACCTGGGAAATCATTCTCATTCCCCCTCCCAAGTGGCTCATCATTCTCAAAACCTTGCCAAGATCATCTCACTTCACTCCTTCACCAAACCCTAAACTTCTTTTCTAGGAAAAATTCCTTTTTCATTAAAGGAATAACCCTATCTGCCCTAGGTTGTGAAGCAACCTATATTTCTGTCCATCCAAAAATCCCCAAATAATTCTCATAATTCCTTTGGGTCATATATAGCTCAAATTTGCCCAAACATTTCTTTGGCCAGTTCAAAAATAATTCCCCAATATTCCTTTTTCTATTCTGCCCTGAATGGCACTTTGTGAAGGAAGTGTCATATATATTTTTCCTAGTGGATCCCAACCTTTTTGGGCATGTTTATATGTCCAAATAATTGCCTCATGCACAAGTTCAACTTTATTTGCCTAGCCAATCTTCCTCAGTGAATTTTCAAAGTTTCTGTCACATAGAAGGCTTTGTGAAGGAAGTACTAGCTAGGAGTACCCAAATGATCTGAACTTTTGTATACTCCTTAATGTGATCATATTAACCCTCTCCACCCATTTGTAGCCCCATGCAATCATCGCTGTGAGCACAGGAACAAATCTTTGAGTCTGGCAATATTTTCAGGTTGTGAAGCAAGTGCATTTTATATTGCTTCAAAAATCCTGATAAATTACCAGATTATTCTTATACCCATAAAAGCTCCCTACACCCAATTTGGCATCATTTCATTGATCCATTTGATCGCCAAAATTATTCCAAGTTTCTGGACAGAAATGATGTTTATGAAGCAAGTGCCATTTTGGCTTGTCCATTAGTCATGAGCTTTTTACAGCATCTTCATAAGTCCAAATAATCAAGCTTTGCCCAATCTTAGCCCAAGTTGCTTCTCCATGTGAGAGCATCATCATGATCTTCATTTCTGGACCAAAAATGCAGTTGTGAAGCAACTATAATAAATGTTGGTTCGAATCCCCTCAAACTCCCCAGGACTGTAGTATTTCCTAGCCTAAACACCCTAGACAACTTATTTGGCTTCAAGCAATTCCCTGTTGATCACCAGTGCATGGCTAATTTTACTGCAGTAAACTTCAGAGCTCCATTCCAACCCCACCACAGTACCTTAGATCAAGCCAATGGCTCATTAATGCTCCACTCTGGAAGGACTAGCTCCTAGACATAGTTTGCCATCCTCTACAACCCTCCCTGTGCCATGTCGTGTGGTGACCTCGTAGCTGGCATGCCTCTGCGCGCTCTGGCGTGTCCAGCGCACTGTTTGTGCTTTAGCACCGCTCCCACTCGTCGTATTCGCGCACGTGAGCATGTACAGTGGCTTCCTCTCGTCGTTGTTGTTCCCCTGGACCCATCTCCCCCTCTGTAAGCCCTCCATCCACGCTCGTCGCCGCGGCCCATGGGAAATTTGTAGCCGACCGTCTCTGTTCGCGCCATGGCTTCTTCCTCCTCGTGTCCTCGAGCGCTGCTCGTCTCCGTGACCTCTGCAGCTCGTCTGCACCCCCCTCGTCGCGTCCCCGCGCCTCCCCGTAATCGATGAGCGTCGCTAGTGCCTTGGCCGGGCGTGCACGGCGGCAACCGGCTCGGCCTCCCTCGCCCCGCCTATAAATGGCCACCCCCGAGGTCGCCCGAGCACTCCGCCAGCCTCGCCACACCACAAGGATTCTGGTCTATTGCAACAAAATTTATTGCTACAACTAAGGTTTGTTGCAATAAAACGCAATATTACCACAAATTCTCCGGTTGTGGTAATAGGCCGCACATATTGCCATAACTTAGTTTGGTCACAATAAATACTAAATTTGTTGCAATAGAGGCCTCATATTGCAACGAAGTGTGTCGGCGTTGCAATACGGTAGCGGTATTGCGACAAAAAAATTCCGTTGCACGAGGGCAGTCATTTTGTTGTAATAGAGATTACGTATTTCAACAGAATAACTATTTGTGGCAATATTCAGAAAGATATTGCAACGTCAGCGTGACGTTGCATTAGTTGCACATATTGTTGCAAAAAAGTGGCTGCCTATTGCAACAAACTGCATCAGCGTTGAAATATGGTAGCGATATTGCGACAAACAAATTTCGTTGCGCAAGGCAGTCATTTTGTTGTAATAGAGACTAGGTATTTCAACAGAATAACTATTTGTGGTAATATTCGGAATATATTGCAACACCGGTGTGACTTTGCGTTAGTTACAAGTTAAATAGTGGGAAAATATAGTATTTGAGTTTATAGAAATTAAGTTATGACTTTTGCAATCTTTTAGGAGTAATTAAATATTTTTAATCGTACCAATTTGAATTAACCAAAACAGTGGAAAATTTTATAAATGGAAGAACACACTTTCTTGATAGGAATACATATTTAATTTGTTAAATTTGGATTTGAGATACGCAAGTTGTTGCCATTATAAAACTACGGTGTTTTCTGCACAAAACATGGACCTGCCAGATGGAACTCGAAAATAGAGGGTCCCTGGTGTCAAAATTGCCAGATCCAGATCTGGAGCTAAATCTGACCGAGGACTTTTTTAGCCGCAGCCACTGACCTGCGGGCCCGGGGAGTCGCTGGGGCTGACAGGCGTGGGTGACATCCACGGCGACCTCCAGGGGCGATGACAAATGGGGCCGGCCTGTGCGCAGTAAACCCTAAAAATTACAGGCTTTCGCTTGGGCAGGAATTCGAACACTCATCCACCATGTTGCAGATCAAGGTTCAGACCACTGGGCTATGCATGTATTTGTCAAATTTTATTTGTATTCTTATAGCAAATTAAAGAATAGTTTGTTTTTGACAAATATGTGATATGCCAATAAGTAAATCTCAAAACTAAATTGGTTTGGTTGATAATTTACATAGTTGAATCTCTATGCTTTTTGTTTAAGAAAAAGCGACATGATTATGTTGGACCTACTCTGGCGCGATGGACCCTGACATGTACGTCATACTGTCCAGACTAGTGGGACTTGCCTTGCTAACAACGGGGCCACGCACCGAATGGCCATTAAAACAACAAAATTCTAGCGCGGTGGACCCTGGCATTCAGACAAGTTGGACTTGCCTTGCTGACAACAGGGCCACGCACCGAATGGCCATTAAAGCAGAAAAAACAAACAATGTTGTACTTCGAACACGAGACCTGCATGTATCCACTAGCTTGTGAAACCACCACACCAATACCAACTTACTGCTGCTTAAACGTGTCTGACCTATTTAACGTGAGGCGCCGAGTGGGCTTGGGGATCTCATTTCCAAGCGCAGCCTTTTTGGCTGGCACATGCCGGATCGGACAACCCCCTTTTTATTTCGTTTTTTCACAATAATTCTGGATTTCAAAAATTTCTTAATATAAATAAATTCCAAGTCCAAAAAAGTGTAAAAGAATTCAAAAATGTACATGGTTTCATTTGAGTAATCATAAAAAATGTTCATGATTTTTACAACAAATCGCTTATTAAATAAATCTTCACGATCTGAGAATACAATTTGGCTGAAGAAACTACTAGAGATGTTCTTGCTTACAATGATAGATCTGATCTTAAAAAGTTATTAGTTAAACTGAAACAGAAATCTCTAAATGCTAGAATGAAATATGACCCTGCTTTTGCTACTTCACCTATCTTGGTTACTGATAAGGATTATGAATTCTCTGTCGATCCTAAGATAATTACTTTGGTTGAATTTGATCCTTTCTATGGCTATGAATCTGAAACTGTCTTGGCACATCTTACTAAGTTAAATGATATAGTCACCCTATTCACTAATGATGAGAAGTCTCGCTATTATTATATCCTTGAGATATTTCCATTCACATTAATGGGTGATGCTAAAACTTGGTTTAATTCTCTTGATCCCGGTTGTGTGCGTAGTCCCCAGGATATGATTTATTACTTCTTTGCTAAATATTTCCCTGCTCATAAGAAACAAGCTGCCTTGAGGGAAATATATAATTTTGTGCAAATTGAAGAAGAGAGTCTCCCACAAGCTTAGGGGAGGCTTCTCCGATTACTTAATGCTTTGCATGATCATCCTCTTAAAAAATGAAATACTTGATATCTTTTATAATGGACTAACTGATGCTTCCAAGGACCACTTGGATAGTTGTGCTGGTTGTGTTTTTCAGGGAAAGAACAGTTGATCAAGCTGAATTTCTATTAAATAATATGTTGACTAATTAATGAAAATAATTGGACTCTTCTTGAGCCAATTCCTGAGCCAACTGCTGAGCAAATTCCTAAACCAATTCCGAAGAAGAGGGTGTTCTATTTATCAGTCCTGGAGATTTGCAGGAGGAAAAGAAATCTATGAAAGAAAAAGGTATTAAAGCTGAAGATGTTAAGAATTTACCTCATGTTGAAGAAATACATGGTCTTAATATAACACCTATTGAAGAAACATATGGTCTTGATAACCCGACACAGGTAGTAAAGGTAAATTCTCTCTATAGATATGATAAAGTTGAAATCCCGTCTACTAAGTTTCCTAGCCAATGTTTGGATGAATTTGATGATTTATGGCTAGACAAGAAAATTTCAATGCTTACGTTGGTAGAGAATTAAAGAGTAATGCTTACATGATTGGACGATTGAGTGATTATATGGCTAGAGTTAAAGGTGAACTTAAACTCATTAGCAAATATGCTTCTATGGTTACCACTCAAGCAGAACAAGTACTTAAAGCTCAAAGTGATTTGCTCGATGAATTAAATAATAAACATGACTTTGTTGTTAGAGTGGCTACTAGAACTGCTAAAATGACTCAGGAACCTTTGTATCCTGAAGGCCACCCTAAGAGAATTGAGCAAGATTCTCAGAAAAATAATTTAGATGCACCTAGTCCTTCTAAAAAGAAGAAAAAGAAAAATGATAGGACTTTGCATGCTTCTAATAATGATGCTAAAACATATGGTCCTGTTGTAGACACGCGTGAGAATCCCAATATTATTTCCATTTCTGATGCTGAAACACAATCAGGTGATGAACATGAACCTAGTGACAATGTTAATGATAATGTTCATGTTGATGCTCAACCTAGCAATAATAATGATGTAGAGATTTAACCTGCTGTTGATCTTGATAAACCACAATCAAAGAATCAACGTTATGATAAGAGAGATTTTGTTGCTAGGAAGCACGGTAAAAAAAGCGAACCCTGGGTTCAGAAACCCATGCCTTTTCCTCCTAAGCCATCCAAGAAAAAGGATGATGAGGATTTTGAGCGCTTTGTTGAAATGATTAAACCTATCTTCTTATGTATGCGCTTAACTGATATGCTTAAAGTGAACCCTTATGCTAAATACATGAAGGATATCATTACAAATAAAAGAAAGATACCGGAAGCTGAAATTTCAACCATGCTTGCTAATTACACTTTTAAAGGTGGAATACCAAAGAAACTTGGAGATCCAGGAGTACCAACTATACCATGCTCCATTAAAAGAAACTATGTTAAAACTGCTTTATGTGATCTTGGAGCCGGTGTTAGTGTTATGCCTCTCTCTTTATATCGTAGACTTGAATTGAATAAGTTGACACCTACTAAAATATCTTTGCAAATGGCTGATAAATCAACTGCTATACCTGTCGGTATTTGTGAGGATGTGCATGTTGTGGTTGCAAATGTCACTATCTTAACGGACTTTGTTATTCTTGATATTCCCGAGGATGATAGTATGTCGATTATCCTTGGTAGACCCTTTTTGAATACTGCAAGGGCTGTTATTGATTGCAACAAAGGTAATGTCACTTTTCATGTTAATGGTAATGAGCATACGGTACACTTTCCGAGGAAACAACCTCAAGTTCATAGCATCAATTCTATTGGAAAAATTCCAACTATCATTATTGGAGGTTTTGAATTTCCTCTTCATACTGTCAAGAAGAAATATGATATTCTTATTATCGGGGACGTTCATATCCCCGTTGAGGTAACCTAGTGTTATTCAAAATTTCTCTGGTTCCATGTTATTCGGAATGAGTTTGTTAACAAGACTTGACCAACCTTGTTAGTGGATTCCTTTTGATGAGCATGAGATGGATGAAACTAGAAGGCACAACCTTCTGTACCCTCTCTTTTACTTTCTGTTATTTAGAATAAATAAAGCAAAAATAGTATTTTCTGACTGTTTTCTGAATTATCCATGCAATAAAAAATATCCCGAAAATAAAAGTTCTCCAAATGCCCTGCCAATTTAGTATGATTTTTTCTGGAATATTTGAGAATATTTGGCACCGAGAACACAACAGGGGGAGTTGGCACCTGGCCAGGGTCCAGGGCGCGCCCACCCCTACAGGGCGCGCCCCCTGCCTCATGGGCCCACGGTGGCCCCCCTCCACTTATTCCTGCACCCATACACTTCATCTTCCTCCCAAAAAATCACCATCCAGCTCAAGCACGAGTTCTAGCTCACTTTGCTGCCATTTTCGATCTCCTTACTCAAAGCTCCATTCACAAAACTGCTTTGGGGGATTGTTCTTTGGTATGTGACTCCTCCAATGGTCCAATTAGTTTTTGTTCTAGTGCTTTATTCATTGCAAATTTTTGCTGCCTAGGTGACCCTGTTCTTGAGCTTGCATGTCAAATTTATGACGCCGCAAGTAATTCTAATGCATGATATAGGCTCTAGGCACTTGTGGGAGTAGTTGCTATCAGTTTTGTTGAGTTTGATTCACTTTTATTTTGAGTTACTAAAAATTTCAGAAAATTTCAGAAAACGATGAAGAGATTTTTCTTGAGGGGCTCTTCTAGCTAAGGCTCCAAGGATAAACAAGCTAAGGAGAAAGAAAAGGTCAAGTATAATCTTCGTCGTGTGGTGGAAGTACGGCCGTGTGAATGGCCTTGTGATGATTTCTTGAGAGCAGCCGGGATTTATGATGACTTTTATTCATTGGCTGATAATGCGGGCCTCACCGACTTCCTCCACGACCGGATCGAAAACTTCTACTATTATCCTAAGAAATCACCTCCTTCAGTAGCTTTTCATTTATATGATGTGGATAGGGAGATGTCATTACATGATTTTTGCGTGGTTTGCAGAATACCCTTCGAGGGCACCTTAGAGGAACGACATCGTAAACATGTGGATGGTTTTATTGATAATATTACTATAGGGGAATCGATGAAGGTTTCCGATGCAAGAATAACTAGCATACATTTTCCTGTTTTATGCTACTTTGCCATATTTGCTAGTCGATGCTTAATTGGTCGCGGAAACTGTGGAAACCTTAGTGTTCCTGTTATTATTATTTTGTTCCATGCTTTGTTTCGTGATAAACACTGTTAGTATGGGTGCTATTATTGCTAAACGATTAAGCCTGAACCGTACAAAAGGCCCCATCTTTGGAGGTATCTATGTTGCACGCCTTGCTAAACACTTTGAGATACCTATTAGGCATTTTGAGAAAGAAGAAAAACTGCTACCCCCTACTTTTATAGATTATAAGATCATGGTAGCACACGAGTTTATTGTTAAGAATGATCATGAGATGCTTCTGTATAATTTGAGATTTAATAAGAAACACAATGAGATTATTGTCTTGCCTGCGCCCTCTTTGTTTGATTTAACTGCATGCCCTTACACTACTAGGGAAAAGCCTAGCAGCAGCGCGGGTTTTGGGCCTATTAGTAGCGCGGGGGCCGGCGCTACTAATAAGGCGCTACAGCTAACGTATAGCAGTAGCGCGGGTAAAAACCCGCGCTACTACTAATCTCTAGCGCGGATGATTTTTTTTTTGAATTTTTTCGAAAAAAATCGATTTTTCCCCTAATTTTCAAATTTCTGAATTATTTAACCTCAAATCTCTAATCACCCCTCATCGCCACTCAATTTAATCTCTAATCACCCCTCATCATTCCAAATCATCTAACTTCACGGACGGTCACCCATCCTCTCACTACTCCAGCCTGAGCACGCTTAACTTCCGGGTTCTATTCTCCCTCGTTTCCAAGTCTGCCCTTGTTGTTTTCCTGACAATAGTAAGATGTCAATCCTATTAACCTCAGGAATTTAGCTTGAGCATGAAGTCACACATTTCACTGTTTGAGTTTGAAACTATTTTCTAAAAAATTAGTAACACTAATATTTCCTGAATAATTAGTTTGACCACAGTTTGACCATAGTTTGACCAGATTTGACCATAGTTTGACCAGATTTGACCAAAATTCAAAAAAACTAAAATAATTATTTAGTAACACTAATATTCTTGAATACATAGTTTGACCAAATTTAACAAAAATTTAAAAAATATGAAATTTGATGAATTTTTTTGCCTCCAGATCTTAAAAGCCCCATAACTTTTTTCTGTTAGGTTTTTGAGGATTTTGAAAATGTTTAATGGGGTTTCCCCGGTTAAATTTGGATGTAACTTTTCGAGTAGATGATTTTTCATATAAAAACCTTTTTCATCCGAGTTAGTATGCAAAAGTTATGCCCATTTTTACAAATTCTCAAGAGATTTTGCAAATAAAGTCGAAATTCATATTTGCAAATTTTCCCAACAACTAGACCACATATCACATGGGAAACTTATTTTCTTTTATTTTTTTGACATTTTCATCATTTTATTTTATTTTTTTAAACTGAAAAGGCGATCCACGGGGGGGGTAGAGTTTGAAAATGGGACCTTTAGTAGTAGCGAGGGCTAAAAACCAGCGCTACTGCTATCAACTTAGTAGTAGCGAGGGTTTTACCCCTTGCTACTACTATGGCACCACTTAGTAGTAGCGAGGGCTAAAAACCAGCGCTACTGCTATCAACTTAGTAGTAGCGAGGGTTAAAAACCCGCGCTACTACTATGGCATGTCCCGGGGGCACGGTAGAGACCACTTAGTAGTAGCGAGGGTTAAAAACCCGCGCTACTACTATCAACTTAGTAGTAGCGAGGTTTAAAAACCTGCGCTACTAGTAAGTAGCAGTAGCGAGGGTTTTTAACCCTCGCTACTAGTAAGATTCTGTGTATAGGCTTTTCCCTAGTAGTGTTATCTCGTCTTGCCAGCGGCCGTCTACGCGCTCCATGGCCAGACATCCGCTCCAGAGCCTGAGCCGGAACCACCACTTGACCCTTATCGTCCATCATCTTATCAGTGGGATCCGGAGGAGATCACCAGTCAGTGGAAGTACAATGACACTCCTCAGTACACCAGAGAGAGTAGCCGCGATCCATGGGCATAGACCAACTTAGGCCAAAAGCCTAAGCTTGGGGGAGTACGTATCTCTCACCGACATTACATTCATGTTCACACACTCACTCTAGTTGTCGGTGCTCGTACTTTTTCATTGTACTATCCATGCTAGTTTAAATTCTTTTTCTAGCTTTCTTCTTGTGTGTTTGATAAACCTTAAAAAAATCAAAAAAATAGTTAGTTTAAATTCCATGCTTGTAGTAGTAATTAAAAGAAAACCCAAAAAGATTTCTTCTTCTTTTTTTCTACTTGTTAGGAGTTTTCCCGTGTAAATAGTTTTATTTCTTTTCTTTCCATTGGGGGTTGAGAGAAGAAGACCATAATGAAAATGTTTAAGTGGCTCTTATATGCATGATTGTTGATTTAACCAAGAGCCCATATTACCTTGTCTTCTCCCTTGAGTTGAATGCTTGCAGATTCCAGCTTAGTCCAATGCACGTGCACTATTATTATTATCCACACCGTTCGGTCGTGCGAGTGAAAGGCAATAATGACGATATATGATGGACTGATTGAGATGAGAGAAGCTGGTATGAACTCGACCTCTCTTGTTTTTGTAAATATGATTAGTTCATCATTCCTGATTCAACCTATTATGAATAAACATGTTTGCAATGACAATTAGAGATTATAGTTACTTATGCCATGCTTAATTAGCTAGGAGCTTATAATGGTTTACCTTGCGTGCCAACATGCTATTAAAATGGTTGTGATGTGGTATGATAGGGTGGTGTCCTCCTTTGAATGATTTGAGTGACTTGACTTGGCACATGTTCACGCATGTAGTTGAAACAAAATCAACATAGCCTTCAAGATATTTATGTTCATGGTGGATTATATCCTACTCATGCTTGCACTCGCTATTGATTAATTTTAATGCATGTTCATGACTGTTGTCGCTCTCTCAGTTGGTCGCTTCCCAGTCTCTTTCTAGCCTTCACCTGTACTAAGCGGGAATACTACTTGTGCATCCAAACTCCATAAACCCCAAAGTTATTCCATATGAGTCCACCATACCTTCCTATATGCGGTATCTGCTTGCCGTTCCAAGTAAATTTGTATGTGCCAAACTCCAAACCTTCAAATGAAATTCTGTTTTGTATGCTCGAGCAGCTCATGTATCAACTAGGGTTGTCTGTATCTTCCATGCTAGGTGGGTTATTCTCAAGAGGAGTGGACTCTGCTCCTCATTCACGAGAAAATGGCCGGTAACCGGGATGCCCACTCCCATGCTCAATTCAAACCAAAATAATTAAACAAAACTCCCCCAGGATTGTTGCTAGTTGGAGGCACCCGTTGTTTCGGGCAAGCCATGGATTGATGCTTGTTGGTGGTGGGGGAGTGTAAACTTTACCATTCTCTTTGGGAACCGCCTATAATGTGTGTAGCATGGAAGATATCGAGATCTCATAGTTTTTATCTTGACAGTGAAAGTATACCGCTCAAAATGTTATTTATCTCTATTTCAAAATCGATCTCTAGCACCTCTACAAATCCCTGCTTCCCTCTGTGAAGGGCCAATCTATTTACTTTTATGTTGAGTCATCACCCTCTTATTAAAAAGCACCCGCTGGAGAGCACCGCTATCATTTGCATGCAGTTACTATTAGTTTATATTGGGTATGACTTGACAGGATCTCTTTTACCATGAATTCCAATGTTCAGTCAGTCCTTGATCTTTAAAGGTGCTCTGCATTTATGTTTTGCGGTCTCAGAAAGGGCTAGCAAGATACCATCTTGTTATATCATATTATGATTGTTTTGAGAAAGTATTGTCATCCAAGATTTATTATTATTGCTCGCTAGTTGATTATGCCATTGATATGAGTAAACCTGAGACCTAAGTGTTATTGTGAATATGGTTAGTTCATAATCTTTGCTGAAAACTTGAATGCTAGCTTTATATATTTACAACAACAAGAGCAAATAGAATTTGTAAAAGTTTTTCTTTATCACTTTCAGTTTATCAACTGAATTGCTTGAGGACAAGCAAAGGTTTAAGCTTGGGGGAGTTGATACGTCTCCGGCGTATCTACTTTTCAAAACACTTTTGCCCTTGTTTTGGACTCTAACTTGCATGATTTGAATGAAACTAACCCGGACTGACGTTGTTTTCAGCAGAACTGCCATGGTGTTATTTTTGTGCAGAAATAAAAGTTCTCAGAATGACCTAAAAATCCACGGAGCAACTTTTCAGAATTAATAAAAAATACTGGCAAAAGAAATAGCGTCAGGGGGGCCACACCCTGTCCACGAGGGTGGGGGGCACGCCCCCTCCCCCTGGGCGCGCCCCCTGCCTCGTGGGCCCCCTGAACGTCCACCGACCTCAACTCCAACTCCATATATTAGCTTTCACGGAGAAAAAAATCAAAGAAAAAGTTTCATCACGTTTTACGATACGGAGCCGCCGCCAAGCCCTAATCTCTCTCGGGAGGGCTGATCTCGCCGTTCGGGGCTCCGGAGAGGGGGATTCATCACCATCGTCATCATCAATTATCCTCCATCACCAATTTCATGATGCTCACCGCTGTGCGTGAGTAATTCCATCGTAGGCTTGCTGGACGGTGATGGGTTGGATGAGATTTACCATGTAATCAAGTTAGTTTTGTTAGGGTTTGATCCCTAGTATCCACTATGTTCTGAGATTGATGTTGCTATGACTTTGCTATGCTTAATGCTTGTCACTAGGGCCCGAGTGCCATGATTTCAGATCTGAACCTATTATGTTTTCATGAATATATGTGAGTTCTTGATCCTATCTTGCAAGTCTATAGTCACCTATTATGTGTTATGATCTGACAACCCCGAAGTGACAATAACCGGGATACTTCTCGGTGATGATCGTAGTTTGAGGAGTTCATGTATTCACTATGTGTTAATGCTTTGGTCTGGTACTCTATTAAAAGGAGGCCTTAATATCCCTTAGTTTCCATTAGGACCCCGCTGCCACGGAAGGGTAGGACAAAAGATGTCATGCAAGTTCTTTTCCATAAGCACGTATGACTATATTCGGAATATGTGCCTACATTACATTGATGAAATGGAGCTATTTCTGTGTCACCCTATGTTATAACTATTACATGAGGAATCACATCTGACATAATTATCCATCACTAATCCAATGCCTACGAGCTTTGCTTATTCTTTAGCTCCATATTGTGCTTTGCTTATTTACTTTACCGTTGCTACTATTACAACTACTAAAAACTGCTATCGTTACTTTTGCCACTTTACCATGACTTCCATACTACTTTGCTACTACATACTTTGCTGCAGATACTAAGTTATCCAGGTGTGATTGAATTGACAACTCAATAGCTAATACTTGAGAATATTCTTTAGCTCCCCTTGTGTCGAATCAATAAATTTGGGTTGAATACTCTACCCTCGAAAACTGTTGCGATCCCCCATACTTGTGGGTTATCAAGACTATTTTCTATCTACTACATTGGGGGTTTCGTGAAGCAGCTACCAAAATTACTTAGTGCTAAAAATAGGGGGTTTCGTGAAGCAGCTACTAAAATTATTTTGCAAGATGGCATCACTAAAATTTTCAATTTATTTTGACCATATTTTATGGATGATCGCCAATTTGTATGCATTTCCGATCCTACTAGCTATTTTTGGTCATTTAAACAAATTTCCGCTGATTCAGCTGAAACCGGGTCAAATTTGTACTGTAGCTGCCTCATACTTTGCTCTTTATTTTTTTTAAATAATTTCTACGTACATAACTATCTATTTAATCGGAGATACTCCAAAGATTCGACCCTTAGCTATGAACAGTCATGCCCGCCGTTCTGACCGCATTTTGAAACGGGCATAAAAAATTCAAAAAATCAAAACAATTGGAAAACCTTCGCATTGTGTCATTATATGTGACCAAGTTACCAGGAAAAATAATAAACTTTTAATTCGATAATTATTTTTAAAAAGTGTTCCCAGAAACGAGCTATCATCTCCGAAGATTCATGGCTTTCAAGCCAAATGATCAATCTTATGGTCATATTCATGGCATAGTTTGTTCTAATGATCTCATATTGTGCACAAGGGTGCATATTGAAATGGAAAACAATGTTGCCTAAGAAGTCTTCATTTCCTTTGGACAAAAAAATCATGTGTGAAGATTCATGGCTTTCAAGCCAAATGATCAATCTTATGGCCACATTCATGGCGTAGTTTGTTCAAATGACCTCATATCATGCACAAGGGTGCATCTTGGAATGGGAAACAATGTTGCCTAAGGAAATTTCATTTTCTTTGGATGGAAAAATCATTTTCCATTTTTCGAGTGCCCAAAATGAGGTTTTTTTGTGAAGGACCTACCATATATTTGTTGCAAAATTGGATCAAATCATTTTTATAATATACTAGGCCATATTTAATAGGCAATTGACCAAATAATTGGGTGTCAAAAAGTTTCGACCCACCTCTGGTGAAAAAGACAAATTTCCGCCGATCCAGCTGAAAGCGGGTCAAGTTTGAACTGCAGCCGCCTTATACTTTGCTCTTTATTTTTTCCAAAAATCATTTCTACGTACATAAGTATCTATTTAATTAGAGAAACACCAAAAATATCCAAGATTCAACCACTAGCTAGGAACGGTCATGCCCGCCGTTTTGACCGCATTTTGAAACGGACATAAAAAATTCAAAAAAATCAAAAAATTGGAAAACCTTCGCATTGTGTCATTATATGTGACCAAGTTACCAGGAAAAATAATAAACTTGTAATACTACAATTCTTTTAAAAAAGTGTTCTCAGAAATGAGCTATCATGTGTGAAGATTCATGGCTTTCAAGCCAAATGATCAATCTAATGGCCACATTCATGACATAGTTTGTTCAAATGATCTCATATTGTGCACAAAGGTGCATATTGGATTGACAAACAATGTTGCCTAAGGAAGTTATCATTTTCTTTGCACGAAAAAAATCATTTTCCATTTTTCGAGTGCCCAAAATGAACTTTTTTGTGAAGGACCTACCAAATATTTGTTGCAAAATTGTACCAAATCAATTTTCTAAAATATTAAGACATATTTAATGCACAATTGACCAAATGGTTGAGTGTGAAAAGCTTTGATCCACCTGTCGTGAAAAAGACAAATTTCCGCCGATTCAGGAGGAAGCGGGTCAAATTTGAACTGCAGCTGCCTCATAGTTTGCTCTTTATTTTTTCCAAAAATCTTTTCTAGGTACATAAGTGTCTATTTAATTAGAGAAACACCAAAAAAGCCCAAGATTCAACCACTAGCTATGAACGGTCATGCCCGCCGTTTTGACCGCATTTTGAAACGAGCAGAAAAAATTTAAAAAAATTCAAAAAATTGGAAAACCTTTGCATAGTGTCGTTATATGTGACCAATTTACCGGAAAAAATAATAAACTTGTAACAAGACAATTCTTTTAAAAAAGCGTTCTCAGAAATGAGCTATCATCTGTGAAGATTCATGGCTTTCAAGCCAAATGATCAATCTTATGGCCACATTCATGGCATAGTTTTTTCAAATGATCTCATACTGCACACAAGGGTGCATCTTGGAATGACAAACAATGTTGCCTAAGGAAGTTATTATTTTCTTTGCACGAAAAAACCATTTTCCATTTTTCAAGTGCCCAAAATGAGCTTTTTTGTGAAGGACCTACCAAATATTTGTTGTAAAATTGTACCAAATCGGTTTTCTAAAATACTAGGACATATTTAATGCACAATTGCCCAAATGGTTGGGTGTGAAAAGTTTTGATCCACCTCTCATGAAAAAGACAAATTTCCGCCGATTCAGGAGGAAGTGGGTCAAATTTGATCTGCAGCTGCCTCATAGTTTGCTCTTTATTTTTTACAAAAATCATTTGTAGGTACATAATTATCTATTTAATCAGAAAGACATGGTTTCGTGACGATATATCATGGTTTGGATAGTGGCCGAGGGCCCCAACTCCAGAGCGCGTAAACTCGCATACCCGCCGCGTGGTCACCGCATGACCGTGGCGTTTCCATGCGTTCTGGGCTCCCTAGGCATGTCTAGTGGGTTGGTCACTCCCCAGGTAGTTGCTAGGAAGAAAATTACAACATAAGATTCTCACGAGGAGACCGGACTATGCTTAAACATGAATTAGCAGCCAGGTGTTTGATTAGTGGTACGGGAAATGCACATGGCTAATAGGCGTGAGTTTTGGCTGAGGATGATCAGTTACTAAGAAGACTATCTTCACAAATTTTCAGCTCAAAAGGAGGAGCCTAGGTGGTACTTTCTTTGCAAAGTACCACACTGGACATAAATATGAATGTTGAAGCTGGGCTCAAAATAATGAATGGATTGAGCTGAAATTTGTTGGAGGATGGCTATTTGTGCATAGGAAAGCATTGTAGAAAATGGATACCATTTGGACATGCCAAAGTGGTACTTCCTTCACAATGCTCTTCTCTGGACAGAAACTTTGGAAAATTAGTGAGAGAAATTGGCTAAATGAAATGAGCTCAAATTTGGTGTAGGTAAGTTACATAGGCATATAGAATATGTGGCAAAAATTCAACTCATTAGGATATGCATAGCTAGTACTTCTTTCACAAAGGTTCTAGGTGGACAAAAACTTTGGAAATTTCCTAAGGAAGATTTACTAGGCAAATGGAGCTGAATTTTGTCATGAGGCAATGATTTGGATAGGAAAGGGTGCCCAAAAATTTTGAGGGCAATCAGGAATATATAAATAGCACTTCCTTCATAATGCTCTTCTCTAGACAGAAACTTGAGAAAATTAGTCAGAGAAATTGGCTAAATGAAATGAGCTCAAATTTGGTGTAGGTAAGTTACATAGGCATATAGAATATGTGGCTAAAATTCAACTCATTAGGATATGCATAGCTAGTACTTCTTTCACAAAGGTTCTAGGTGGACAAAAACTTTGGAAATTTCTCGAGGAAGATTTACTCGGAAAATGGAGCTGAATTTTGTCATGAGGCAATGATTTGGATAGGAAAGAGTGCCCAAAAAGTTTGAGGGCAATCAAGAATATGTAAATAGCACGTCCTTCACAAAGTGTTGTCCTGAACAGAATAGGAAAATGAATATTGTTGAATTACTTTTGAACTAGGAAAGGAAGGTTTTTTTACATATTTGACAAAGATATGAACCAAAGAATTTATGAGATTTTTTTAGGAATTTTGGGAATGAAAGAAATATAGGTTGCTTCATAACCTAGGGCAAAAATTGACACATGGACATGACACATAGGCAAAACTGATGAGGTGGCGCCTAGTCATAGCAATCCGCCACAATTTACAAGTTTTTTGACCATCTATATTGGTCGTGATCAGCTAGAAATAAAGCAGCGGACTAGTGTTGTCTGCTTTATGACCATTTCGGGTAAGGAAATTATGACCTTTCTAACCAAAATGGTTGTTATAGTTTAGAGTTTGGAGCCCCCGAACAACTTTTGACCAATTGGTCTCAAATGGTCATAGATTTATGATCAATTCTTCCAGGGCCACTTACAGAAGGTCACAAGTTACATATTTCTTGTAGTGGGCGTGTTGCGCTGATATGTCTCCAATGTATCTATAATTTATGAAGCATTCATGCTATTTTATTATCGGTTTTGAATGATTACGGGCTTTATTATACACTTTTATATTACTTTTGGGACTAACCTATTAACCGGAGGCCCAGCCCATATTGCCGTTTTATTGCAAGCCGGAGTCCAAATGGATGAAACCTTCGGCAGCGTGATTTTTGGAAAGATTATGATCCAGGAGACTTGGAGTGCAAGCCGGGAGGTCATCGAGGAGGCCACGAGATAGGGGGGTGCGCCCACCCCCTGGGCACGCCCTACCCTCTCGTGGGCCCCTCGAGGCTCCCCTGACCGACTTCATTCGCCCATATAAGCCTACATACCCTAAAAACATCGACACAGAAGATAGATCGGGAGTTCCGCCGTCGCAAGCCTCTGTAGCCACCAAAAACCTCTCAAGAGCCTGTTCCGGCACCCTGCCGGAGGGGGAACCCATCACCGGTGGCCATCTTCATCATCCTGGCGCTATCCATGACGAGGAGGGAGTAGTTCACCCTCGGGGCTGAGGGTATGTACCAGTAGCTATGTGTTCGATCTATCTCTCTCGTGTTCTTTCTATGGCACGATCTTGATGTATCGCGAGCTTTGCTATTATAGTTGGATCTTATGATGTTTCTCCCCCTCTAATCTCTCTGATGAATTGAGTTTTCCTCTTGAAGTTATCTTATTGGATTGAGTCTTTAAGGATTTGAGAACACTTGATGTATGTCTTGTCGTGCTTATCTGTGGTGACAATGGGATATCACGTGCCACTTGATGTATGTTTTGGTGATCAACTTGCGGGTTCCGCCCATGAACCTATGCATAGGGGTTGGCACACGTTTTCGTCTTGACTCTCCGGTAGAAACTTTGGGGAACTCTTTGAAGTACTTTGTGTTGGTTGAATAGATGAATCTGAGATTGTGTGATGCATATCATATAATCATGCCCACGGATACTTGAGGTGACAATGGAGTATCTAGGTGACATTAGGGTTTTGGTTGATTTGTGTCTTAAGGTGTTATTCTAGTACGAACTCTTGAATAGATTGATCCAAAAGAATAACTTTGAGGTGGTTTCGTACCCTACCATAATATCTTTGTTTGTTCTCCGCTATTAGTGGCTTTGGAGTGACTCTTTGTTGCATGTTGAAGGATTGTTATATAATCTATCTATGTTATTATTGTTGAGAGAACTTGCACTAGTGAAAGTATGAACCCTACGCCTTGTTTCCTACCATTGCAATACCGTTTACGCTCACTTTTATCATTAGTTACCTTGCTGTTTTTATATTTTCAGATTACAAAAACATTTATCTACTATCCATATTGCACTTGTATCACCATCTCACGCCGAACTAGTGCGCCTATACAATTTACCATTGTATTGGGTGTGTTAGGGACACAAGAGACTCTTTGTTATTTGGTTGCAGGGTTGTTTGAGAGAGACCATCTTCATCCTACGCCTCCCACGGATTGATAAACCTTAGGTCATCCACTTGAGGGAAATTTGCTACTGTCCTACAAACCTGTGCACTTGCAGGCCCAACAACATTTACAAGAAGAAGGTTGTGTAGTAGACATCAAGCTCTTTTCTGGCGCCATTGCCAGGGAGGTGAGTGCTTGAAGGTATATCTTTAGATCTTGCAATCGAATCTTTTTGTTTCTTGTTTTATCACTAGTTTAGTTTATAAAAGAAAAGTACAAAAAAATGGAATTGAGTTTGTCTCATACACTTCATCTTTTTAATATCTATCGTGAGTATGATGGAAAGGAAAATTGTGCTCAAGTGCTTGAAGAAGAATGCATTAAAATGTTTGGTGCTAGATCTTTGTATGATGAGCATGATTGCAATTTTGTTAGTTTGAATTCCTTGATTATCCATGATGCTAATATTATGCAAAGCCACAAGCTTGGGGATGCTATGTTTGACGAATATGATATTTTTGTCCCCCAAGTTTTGATGAGCAAATTTATTATGATGAAAGCATGCCTCCTATTTATGATGATTATATTGATAAAAGTGGGTTTGGAAGAGTGTCAACTTAAAGAAGTAGTGATCCCACTATTTTGGAGGATGTTGAATCTTATTGTGATGAATATGAAAGTGGATTTGGAAGAGTGTCAACTTTATTTAGTGATGATTTCACTATTTTGGAAGAGGTTCCAATTGATTATGAGAACAAAGTTGCTATCTATGATGATTATTGTCATGACTTGTATGCTATTAGGAATAATGATAACCATGAAACTTGTCATCATGATTTTAGTTTCCAATTGGATTATGCCTGACATGATAGTTATTTTGTTGAGTTTGCTCCCACCACTATTCCGAATGAGAAGGATTTTTCTTATGTGGAGAGTAGTAAATTTTCTATGCTTGTAGATCATGAAAAGAATGCTTTAGGTGCTGGTTATATTGTTGAATTCATTCATTATGCTACTGAACATTATTATGAGGGAGGAATATATGCTTGTAGGAATTGCAATAATATCAAGTTTCCTCTCTATGTGCTTAAAATCTTGAAGTTATGCTTGTTTTACCTTCCCATGCTAGTTGATTGTTGTTCCCATAAGTTGTTTGCTCACAAAATCCCTATGCATAGGAAGTGGGTTAGGCTTAAATGTGCTAGTCATATGCTTCATGATGCTCTCTTTATGTTTCAATTCTTATCTTTTATGTGAGCATCATTGCCATCATCATGCCTAGCTAAAAGGCATTAAAGAAAAGCGCTTGTTGGGAGACAACCCAATATTTACCTTTACTGTTTTTGTGTGTTCACATGGTTATTCTACTGTAGTAATCATGTTTTATAGCTTTTGTTTCAATAAAGTGCCAAGTAAGACCTTTAGGATAGCTTACAGTGATAGTTGTGTTGATCCTGCTAAAAATCAGAAACTTTTTCACCCAGTAAATTAGTTTTGTTAATTCACAGAAACTTGCTCTTGATCTGATTCTTTTTGCTCTGGATTGGTACACAAATTGCTTAGTACTTCCTAATTTGGTAGGATTTTTGGAGTTCCATAAGTATACGTTTGATACAGATTACTACAGACTGTTCTGTTTTTGACAGATTCTGTTTTCTATGTGTTGTGTAGACAGATGATTTGCAATACGATGTATTGATCGGGGTGCTGGTGCACGCATATATAATACAAGAGAAGGCCTCTACCTAAACTATACAAGACTAGGAGGTGGGCCACAACTCCAATACACGTGCAATACAAAATATATACTCAACACCC
>NC_041389.1:240774845-240827486 GCF_002162155.2 Triticum dicoccoides
CGCTGGAGACATGGAGACTGGACCGAAACTCCTCGAAGACGGGAGTAGGCAATCCCTTAGTCATCACATCAGCAAACTGTTGCATCGTCGGCACGTGGAGAATCCAAACACGACCAAGGGCAACATGCTCGCGCACAAAGTGAATATCGAGCTCAATATGCTTCGTCCATCGATGGTGCACCGGGTTGGCGGAGAGGTAGACCGCGCTGACGTTGTCGTAGTAGACAAGAGTGGCCTTATGAACATCACAAAGCAACTCCTGAAGCAGTTGACATATCCAAGAGCACTTGGCCACGACATTAGCCACGATGCGATACTCTGCCTCGGCGCTGGAGCGGGAGACCGTGGGCTACCGCTTCGATGACCAAGAGATCAACGAGGGCCCAAGGTAGACGCAGTAGCCTGACGTAGAGCGTCGCGTGTCAGGGTTGCCAGCCCAGTCAGCATCCGAGTAGGCCACGAGGTCGGTGGAGGCGGAGGCCGTCAGGGTGAGTCCCAAGGACATGGTGCCGCGTATGTAACGGAGAATACGCTTCACCAAAGTCCAGTGAGAGTCACGCGGGGCGTGCATATGGAGGCACACCTGCTGAACAGCGTACTGCAGGTCGGGGCGAGTCAACGTCAAGTACTGTAAAGCACCAATGATAGAGCGATAGAATGCTCCATCAGACGCGAGAGACCCCTCCAGAGCAGAGACATTCGCCTTCGTGTCGACAGGGGTGGGCGTCGGCTTGCAATTAAGCATACTGGCACGCTCAAGGAGCTCGTGGGCGTACTTCTGCTGATGTAGAAATAAACCGTCAGCCCGGAGGATCACCTTGATGCCAAGAAAGTAGTGCAGGGGCCCCAAGTCCTTGAGGGCAAACTCATCACGAAGACGAGCAGTCAGCTGCTGAAGGAGATCGGGGGTGGACGCCGTGAGGATGATGTCATCGATGTAGAGCAGTAGATATGCAGTGTCAGCTCCCTGATGATACATAAAGAGTGGGGCATCGGAGCGAGTGGGCCGAAAGCCCAGAGACTGCAGGAAGGCTGCGATACACTGGTACCAAGCCTGAGGCGCCTGCTTCAACCCATAAAGAGAGCGGGAGAGCAAGCACACGAAGTCAGGGTGCTCGGCGTCGACAAAACCAGTAGGCTGCTCACAGAACACCTGCTCGGCGAGATGACCATGTAAGAAGGCGTTGGAAACATCCAACTGATGCACAGGCCAGGAGCGCGAGACGGCCAGCTGAAGGATGGCGCGGATCGTGCCCGGTTTCACAACCGGGGCGAAGGTGACGGTGAAGTCCACGCCCGCGCATTGCCAAAAGCCAGGAACCACCCATCGAGCCTTGTAGCGCTCGAGAGAACCGTCCGGGCGAGTCTTGAGGCGAAACGCCCACTTGCCAGAGATGATGTTGGCACGAGGGGGTCGCGGAACAAGCTGCCATGTGCGGTTGCGCTGCAGGGCGTCGAACTCCTCCTGCATCGCAGCCAGACAATGAGGATCCCGAAGGGCGGCACGTGCGGAGGTGGGGATGGGTGATAGCATCAATGTCGAGGCAGCGCACGCATACTCGTCGGAGGAATAGCGCGTGGTCGGCCGATGCACTCCTGCACGGGCACGGGTGACCGGGCCGGCGAGGGCAGCGGGTGCCGCGGCAGCAGGGGCCATAGCGGCGACGGGGGCCACGGCCACAACAGGGGCACCCGCGGCGGTGGGGTCGCAGCCACAATGGGGGCGCCCGCGCTGGCGGGGGCCACGGTGTCAGGGGCGGGGCCTGCGGCATCAGAGGACGCGATGGTGCCAGCCGAGCCAACCGCGGAGGAGGCGACGGGCGAGGTCGAGGTTGAGCCCGTCGCAGGAGTAGTGGCGTCGGCCGGGGTGGCGGGTGGGGTGTGCGCGGGCTCGACCTCGGGCGAGGGAGCCGGGGACCCGGGGGCCCGATCAGACTCAACCTCGGGTGAGGGAGTCGAGAACCCGGGAGGGGGCGGCAGAAGGCGCCGGGCCGGGGGTGCCGCCGGGGGGTGCCACCGCGCATCGCACCAGGTAGGGGGCGCGGGGGCCGAAGCCGAAGGAGCCGCGGCCGGAGGAACCTAAAAAAAAGGGAACACCGTCTCGACGAAGTACACGTGCCTCGAGGTGTACACACGATGAGTGACAGGATCATAGCACCGGTAACCTTTGGTGTTGGGAGGGTAGCCAAGGATGATGCATGGGACGGAGGAGGGTGCAAGCTTGTGTGGCGTGGTGGACGCGGTGCTAGGATAACAGAGACACCCAAAGATGCGGAGTCCATCATAGGACAGTGGTGTACCAAAAAGAAGGTGGTGAGGGGCGTAGTTCCACCGGGGATGACACGGATGAATGTTGACTAAGAGAGAGGCGGTGGCGAGGGCATCGGGCCAGAACCGAGCAGGCACGTTAGCGTGAAAGAGCAACGTGCGAACGCAGTCATTAAGAGTGCGGAGCATGCGCTCAGCACAGCCGTTCTGCTGTGAAGTGTAAGGGCAAGTCAGACGGAAGGTGGTGCCGTGAGAGGCGAGAAGTGAGCGAAGAGCGACGTTGTCAAACTCTTTTCCGTTATCAGTTTGGAGTGCGAGTATGGGCGACCGAACTGGGTGGTGACATAGGAGTAGAAGGCGGTGAGTGTGGCTAAAGCATCAGATTTACGACGAAGGGGAAAAGTCCACACATAATGAGAGTAATCATCTAAAAGCACCAAGTAGTAAAGATAGCCCGTGTTACTCGCAATGGGAGATGTCCAAACATCACTATGAAGTAATTGAAACGGAAAAGTGGAAACTGAAGAAGACGCACTAAAGGGAAGACAAACATGCTTGCCTAAGCGACAAGCCTCACAAGAGTGCTCGTCGAGCTTATCACATGAGAAAGAGAAACTCCTAAGAATTTGACGTAAGACGGTGTGGTTGGGGTGACCCAAGCGAGTGTGCCAACGGTCAATGCTGGCGGCAAGGGCAACGGGTGTGGGGGTGGAGGCGCCGACTTGCACGGGGTAGAGCTCATCGGGACTGTCACATCGGTGAAGGACCAACCGGGTACGGGCGTCTTTCACAGAAAAGCCAACACCGTCAAATTCAATAGTAAGGGGGTTCTCACGAGTAAGACGACGAACTGAAACTAGGTTCGTGACTAAATCAGGTGAAACAAGAACATTAGACATAGTGATGGGTGTGGAAGTGGAGGGAAAGCTAGTGCTACCGATATGAGTAATAGGTAAGGAGGAGCCGTTGCCGACAGTGATACGAGTGGGTGTGTGAATGGGAGTGGAGGAGGTTAGGTTACCGGGATGAGCTGCCATGTGCGCAGTAGCACCTGAGTCCATGTACCAGTCGCCTCCACCGACAGAGCTACTCAGCGACGGCGCAGAGTGCTGGGCGGCGAGGAGGATGGGGTCCCATGGCACAGGTACCGGCGGCGGCAGAAGGCCCCCGTAGGGCGGCACCGGGACGGGCGGGCCATAACCACCGAGGGGCGGCGGCGCAAGGAGGGCACCATAGCCGGCGCCAGTCGGCTGGAAGGGCGCGCCAATGAACGCCTGGTGGCCAGCGGGGAGAGCCTGCTGGTAGTGCGGAGCCCCCCGGTGTCCTGGGCCCGCTGCTGCTGCAGGCGGCAGCGACCGCTGCCACGCCGGTTGCGTCGGACCCCTCCCCCTTGTAGGTGCTGCGGGGGAGGCGCTGGTGGCAACAACGGGTAACACCCGGTGGGTGCGGGAGGACGCGACTGGATCAGCGCGGCCAGTGGAGCGGTTCCACCGCAGATGGTGAAGCAGCCCGAAGAGTCCACGGAAGGCGTTAGAAGCGGCGGGAAGAGGAAGGGGGCGGCGGCGGCACGCGGGAGCGTGGCGGCGGCGGCGCGTCGGGTTAGGGTGGCAGCACAACGGGGCGGCAACGACACGGTAGGTGAGAAGCTACGGCGGCGGCAGCGTGCGCGAAGAGGCGTTGCGCGGCGGCGGGGGGAAGCTGCAGCGGCCGTGCGCGTGAGGAAGCGCGGCGCGGCGGCGGTGGCGGCATGCGTGATAGGGCGCGCCGCGGCGGCGGCGGCGGCGGCTGTAGGGAGAGGCGAGCGTGCGGGGCGACTTGCGGCGGCACGGAATGCGGCTGACGGCGCGCGGGTACACAGCAGCCGGAGCTAACCAGGCATACCAGAAACGATCCGGGGAGACGTAGTTGACTAGCAAAGCTAGCTAGCCTTGACTTGATGGATTTGCTAGCTATGCAAGCCACGCATACGAGAACAGGCGGGTTGGACGTGTCTTTGTGTATGGAGGTAGCAGCGAGCGGGATCGGCAAGCTAGCGAGCGGCGCGGGCGTGGGAGGTAGAAGCTAGCGGGCGGGAGGTGGAAGCGAGGAGGTGGGGCGCGGCGGCGGCAGCGGCGGCGCGGGAAGGCACGACGGCGGCGGCTACCCTAGGGTTAGACCGAAAAAGATGATACCATGTAGACAGATGATTTGCAATACGATGTATTGATCGGGGTGCTGGTGCACCCATATATAATACAAGGGAAGTCCTCTACCTCAACAAGAGTAGGAGGTGGGCCACAACTCCAATACACGTGCAATACAAAATATATATACTCAACATGTTGTTTGCGTATTTTGATGAATCTATGAGTAGTATCGAGTGGTATGAACCATAGAGAAGTTGGAATGCAGTAGATATTACACCAATATGAATTTAGAATGAGTTTATTACAGTACCTAAGTGGTGGTTTTATTTTCTTATACTAACGGAGCTTACGAGTTTTCTGTTGAGTTTTGTGTTGTGGAGTTTTCAAGTTTTGGGTGAAGATTCGATGGACTATGGAATAAGGAGTGGCAAGAGCCTAAGCTTGGGGATGCCCAAGGCACCCCAAGGTAATATTCAAGGACAACCAAGAGCCTAAGCTTGGGGATGCCCCGGATGGCATCCCCTTTTTCGTCTTCGTTCATCGGTAACTTCACTTGGAGCTATATTTTTATTCACCACCTGATATGTGTTTTACTGGGAGCGTCATTTTTTTGTTAGTATTTGCTTGCTGTTATTTAGAATAATGTTTTGGATCTTTAGTTTCAATAAAAAAAGTCAAGGATAGCCTTTGCCATGCTTATTTTGCTAGTATACATGCTGTTTGAAAACAGAAAGTTTACCGCTGTTGCAAAAATTCCCTAGAAAAGTCAGAGAATGGTATAATGTTGAAACTTTTTTCATATTGAGCTCTATTAAATTTACTTCAATGGGAATTTTCTCTCATAATTTTTGGAGTTAGGGAAGTATTGATACTCTTGCATTCTTTACAGTCTGTACTGTTTTGGCAGATTGTTGTTATGGTTGCAATGTTTGCATATGTTTGCTTGTTTAATGATTCTATTTGAGGATAGGAGTGTTAAATATGCAGAGGCATTTAGAATGCAATGTTGAATAATAATTTTAGTGATTTGTTACAGTAGAAAATGATAAGGTTTTGCATTGGTTTATACTAACCTATCTCACGAGTTCTTGTTAAGTTTGGTGTGGATGAAGCTTTTGATAAAAAGAGAAACCATGATATGAGAAGAATTAAGGAGACACAAAAGTTCAAGCTTGGGGATGCCCAAAGCACCCCAAGATAATATTTCAAGAAGTCTCAAGCATCTAAGCTTGGGGATGCCTCGGTAGGCATCCCACATTTCTTCTTCAACAACTATCGGTTAGTATCCGTTGAGCCTAAGTTTTTGCTTCTTCACACGAGTTGTGCTATCCTTGCAATGTAATTTTATTTTGTTTTGCTTGCTGTTTGAATAAAATACCAAGATCTGAAATTCTTAAATGAGAGAGAGTCTTCACATAGTTACATAATTATTTAGCTACTCATTGATTTTCACTTATATTTTTTTGGAGTAGTTTGTCATTTACTCGTGTGCTTCACTTATATCCTATGAGTAAATTGTTGAATGAGTTGATTGTCATAAATCTGAAATTATATATGTCTCATTTGTTTATCCCATGGGGAGTAATGACTTCACATCTAAGAAGTAGAGGTTGTAAATTTATTGAAGGTTAGCAAGCATTGTATTGGCCATTTGAACAATTCATGAAAATATATTTAAGAAAGAGAGATTCCACATATAAATATATTATCCTAGACATATTTTATAATTGTGAGCACTCATTAAGTATGACATGCTAAAGAGTTGATGTTGGACAAGGAAGACAACGTAATGGGTTATGTTTTCTCACATCTCAGTTAAAGTATATTGTCATGGATCATTCAAACATGTTGAGCTTACCTTTCCCCCTCATGCTAGCCAAATTCCTTGCACCAAGTAGAGATACTACTTGTGCTTCCAATTATCCTTAAACCCAGTTTTTGCCATGAGTGTCCACCATACCTACCTATATGCGGTATTTACCTACCGTTCCAAGTAAATTTGCATGTGCCAAACTCTAAACCTTCAAATAATAATCTGTTTTGTATGCCCGAATCGCTCATGTAGCGACTAGGGGCTGTCAGTATCTTCCATGCTATGTGGGTTATTCTCAAGAGGAGTGAACTCCGCTCCTCATTCACAAGAAAGGGCGGTAACCGGGATGCCCAGTCCCATGATCCAAAAAGATCAAAGCAAATCAAAATTAATTGCAAACAAAACTCCCCCAGGTTTGATGTTAGTTGGAGGAACCCGTTGTTTCGGGCAAGCCATGGATTGATGATTGTTGTGGAGGGGGAGTAAAAACTTTTACCATTCTGTTTGGGAACCACCTATAATGTATGTAGTATGGAAGATATTGGGAACTCTTGGTTGTTATGTTGACAATAAGATCATACCTCTCAAAATTATTTATCTCTATTTCAAAATTGAGCTCTGGCACCTCTGCAAATCCCTGCTTCCCTCTGCGAAGGGCCTATCTTTTACTTTATGTCTTTTACTTTTATGCAAGAGTCAAGGTGATCTTCACCTTTCCTTTTTCATTTTATCCTTTGGCAATCACCTCATGTTTGGAAGATCCTGATATATATATATATATATATCCAATTGGATGTAAGTTAGCATGAACTATTATTGTTGACATCACCCAAAGGTGAATACGTTGGGAGGCAACACTATAAGCCCCTATCTTTCTCAGTGTCCGATTGAAACTACATAACCATTAGTATTGCGTGAGTGTTAGCCATTGTAGAAGACTATATGATAGTTGAGTATGTGGAGTTTGCTATTCCTGAAAATAAGATGAATTGCAATTGTTTGATGACTGAGAATGAAGTTTGCTAGTTTTCAAGAAAGTTTATGGTCTATGCTTTAACATGTGAATGGCTTGTTACTTGTTCGTGAGAAGTTTTATGAGATGAACTGCTGTTATGACATATAATTATGCTAGAAAAGGTGATTGAAATTATCATTGATCAAACTTGTGCACCTTCTAGCATTCACACTTCATAAATTCTTTCTTTTATCATTTACCTACTCGAGGACGAGTAGGAATTAAGCTTGGGGATGCTGATACGTCTCCAACGTATCTATAATTTATGAAGCATTCATGCTATTTTATTATCTGTTTTGAATGATTACGGGCTTTATTATACACTTTTATGTTACTTTTGGGACTAACCTATTAACCGGAGGCCCAACCCATATTGTTGTTTTATTGCCTGTTTCAGTATTTCGAAGAAAAGGAATATCAAACGGAGTCCAAATGGAATGAAACCTTCGGCAGCGTGATTTTTGGAAAGATTATGATCCAGGAGATTTGGAGTGCAAGCCGGGAGGTCATCGAGGAGGCCACGAGACAGGGGGGGTGTGCCCACCCCCTGGGTGCGCCCTACCCTCTCGTGGGCCCCTCGAGGCTCCCTCAACCGACTTCTTTCGCCCATATAAGCCTACGTATCCTAAAAACATCGACACAAAAGATAGATCGGGAGTTCCGTCGTCCCAAGCCTCTGTAGCCACCAAAAACCTCTCGGGAGCCTGTTCCGGCACCCTGCCGGAGGGGGAACCCATCACCGGTGGCCATCTTCATCACCCCGGCGCTATCCATGACGAGGAGGGAGTAGTTCACCCTTGGGGCTGAGGGTATGTACCAGTAGCTATGTGTTTGATCTCTCTCTCTCTCTCGTGTTCTCTCTATGGCATGATCTTGGTGTATCGCGAGCTTTGCTATTATAGTTGGATCTTATGATGTTTCTCCCCCTCTACTCTCTTGTGATGAATTGAGTTTTCCTCTTGAAGTTATCTTATCGGATTGAGTCTTTAAGGACTTGAGAACACTTGATGTATGTCTTGCCGTGCTTATCTGTGGTGACAATGGGATATCACGTGCCACTTGATGTATGTTTTGGTGATCAACTTGCGGGTTCCGCCCATGAACCTATGCATAGGGGTTGGCACACGTTTTCGTCTTGACTCTCCGGTAGAAACTTTGGGGAACTCTTTGAAGTACTTTGTGTTGGTTGAATAGATGAATCTGAGATTGTGTGATGCATATCGTATAATCATGCCCGCGGATACTTGAGGTGACAATGGAGTATCTAGGTGACATTAGGGTTTTGGTTGATTTGTGTCTTAAGGTGTTATTCTAGTACGAACTCTTGAATAGATTGATCCGAAAGAATAACTTTGAGGTGGTTTCGTACCCTACCATAATCTCTTCATTTGTTCTCCGCTATTAGTGGCTTTGGAGTGACTCTTTATTGCATGTTGAGGGATTGTTATATGATCTATCTATGTTATTATTGTTGAGAGAACTTGCACTAGTGAAAGTATGAACCCTACGCCTTGTTTCCTACCATTGCAATACCGTTTACGCTCACTTTTATCATTAGTTACCTTGCTGTTTTTATATTTTCATATTACAAAACCTTTATCTACTATCCATATTGCACTTGTATCACCATCTCTTCGCCGAACTAGTGCACCTATACAATTTACCATTGTATTGGGTGTGTTGGGGACACAAGAGACTCTTTGTTATTTGGTTGCAATGTTGTTTGAGAGAGACCATCTTCATCCTACGCCTCCCACGGATTGATTAACCTTAGGTCATCCACTTGAGGGAAATTTGCTACTGTCCTACAAATCTGTGCACTTGCAGGCCCAACAACGTCTACAAGAAGAAGGTTGTGTAGTAGACATCATGCGCCTTTTAATCTTGATTGTTGCCAGCTATCTGTCGATGATGATTCTGAACTCCCCGGAGCCATCATCTCCTCCCACCAGGGCTCCGTTCAATGCACTCGCATCCTGGCATGCTACCTGCTGACATCCCGTCAATTCAAAAAACTCGAGCAGCTTGAGTTCTTCCATGATTATGTATGTAACATACCACGAACCGACGTATCTGTGCCCTCACCACCGATGTCCATCTCGTGGTTTTCCTCCTCTCTCTCCACACCGCCACCTTCGCCCGGTGCCATCTAGCAGACAATCTGGTACAAATGCTTCGACTCCCACTACTAAAAAACTTGCGCTTGTGGTGGTTGATCTGTCGGAGGCCGCACTACAGAACATCATCCGCTCCAGCTGCCCTACCCTAGAGTGCTTGCTGCTTGTTTTTGGAATAGAAATTCGTATCCTTTGTCTTAAAATAAAGTCGCTTCACCTTGTAAGCATGGGAATTTGTTTTTTTGGACATGCTCTCATCATCAAAGATGCCCCTTCACTTCAAAGGTTGCTCCTTGATTCTACTATAGTACCTTCGCAAATAATTGTGGTCTCCACGCCTAAACTGGAGACCTTGGGTGCAATTTGTGATCCTTTTAGATGGTTAAAGATGATGTTTGGCTCCACACCTATTGAGGTACTGTATATTATTCACGTACACTTCTGTAATCTGCATTTTTCATTTGTGCGCATAAGTTAACTATCATCTTGGAGTACACTTTTGGTACTAATATTATGTTCTATGATCAATGAAGAGCTTGTCCATCCTACCAGTGGTGGTGGATTCTATCAAGACCTTACATATCAGTATGTGGTGTTTTGATCTGAACACGGTTATTGGCTTGCTGTAATGCTTTCCATGTCTAGAGAATTTGTATATAAAGGTGATGATTCACGCACATTGAAAGCCCATATATAATGTATTATAATTAATCATTCAGCTATCTCTCTTTCAACATACTCTTTTTTAGACATAAACTGTTTTCAATCTCCATCTCTATTGAGGCACTAACACAAGGAGAAAACGGTATAACCAATCGATGGTTCAAGAAGCACCGGGATTTTCTCAGATCTTATGACAGACGTTTGATGACAGTAACACTAGAAGGATATGTATCCAACCCTTCAAACACTAGCTTTGTCACATTCCTCATGTCCAATGCGAGGGCACTATTGTCCGTGAGGATTAAGTTTTGTAACGAAAAATTTCTCACGGCTGCAAGTGTTGAACAACATAAAAAGAAGTTTCAGGTGGACAAAAGGGCTTCTGAATGTGCTCCGCTTCTATGTACAACAACTTGTCCTCATGTACCAGTAGAATTTCTGGCCCAGTATCTTGATTTTATGTATCAAACCGATCCATTTGATTGTGGCTGCCCAATACTTTGGTATAGTTAGATGTTATTGCCCTGTTTAATCTGTGTTTTGTCTAAACCTGATGAACAATTAATCCTCGTGCTTTTGGACCGTTTGTAAGTTGGAGTTAGATATTGTTGCCCTTTTCAACCCGGTTTTGACCCATATTTTATTTCATACTAGGCTAAAGGCTTGCCATTTCTTTAACTAAGACATAAATATTATGAGCAAAAACAACATAGGGAAAGAACATGACTCTCATCGGATCCTAGAGATCATTGTTCATTACAAAACCCGCGAGTTCTTAGCGCCCGGAGCACCCACACACTTATTTTCAGTTACCACACCAAATGGGCTATAATTGTTAAGAAGAAAAGCTGCATGGTAGTGGCATATTTGAATTCTGACATTTGGGACTCACGACGAAAAAGTCTATCCAAGGCGGTGTCGACTCGATAATAAACATTGAGAAACCTGGTTTTAAAATTACTTTAAATCCAAAACTAGCCTAGAAATCATGAAACTTGGCATGGTATTATGACATGGCACCAACATGTTGTGGTAAAAAAATTAGTCCAATTTGGGACAAGTTTTGGTATAAACTTCTTACAAACCGGAGCTTCTCTCAAAAAGCCTCATGGTTCCGAGAGGGAACTTGTCACCTATGTGTGCGAAATGACATACGCTGTCTCTTCCCGCCTTGATTTATTTTACAGAGGCAACATGCAACTATGCGTCGTACTAAAAATATGAAATTATTCAGGGTTCGTTTTGCCTTTTGATACATTATTTGAGTTTTCTAGGCATTTTGGAACATACTTTGATGTGTGCAATGGTCATGTGTATACTAGCCACCTATGTAATTGGATGTTCAATCTGTTTATGGAATCAAGTCCTTATAAGTTATAAGTACATATGTTGTTGTTTTATGTGCAATGACATCGCACATGGACCATACTAAGGAACCCGTCGGCCATAATTTCATCAATCATTGACAATTGTATATCAGCAAGCGTTTGCCCACAACACACACGGCTTATTAGCAATAATCGTCTGTGTTATTATCGGTCTTCACACACATTTCCAATTACGGGCCTATTTGCTGTGTATCACACACATCTTGTTAAGTTGAATCATTTCTTTTCTCTTGGATGAACGCAAATAGTTCATCGGAATGAAGTGTATGCCCTTTATCGCACACACCTTTATCCGGCTGACCGTTTCTGTTGTGTTGCCTAATCGAAAATAGTTCATTCGAGTGAACTGTATGCCGTATATCGCACACACCTTGATCTGGTTGACCGTTTCTGTTGTGTTGCCTAATCAAAAACAGTTCATTCGAGTAAACTGTATGTCGTATATCGCACACACCTTGATCCGGTTGACCGTTTCTGTTGTCTTTGCTCATCACAAATAGTTCATCAAGGTGAACTGTATGCCGTATATCGCACACACCTTCATCTAGCTGCCCGTTTCTGTTATTAAGCTCATCGCAAACAGTTGATTCGAGTGAACTGTATGCCACGCAACGCACACACAACTATAATCTGAAACATGTTTGTTGGCTACGCCATCGCAAACGTTTTGTATCTTTTTGATGATTTTATTACATCACCGTTTGCGATTAATGCATCGCACACAGTTTCGTTGAAGGGTCTCTGATTGTAATGTCACATTTGCAGCATCCTGCAGTAGTGACTTATTTGGTAGGAAACATGGCTCTCCTTTATAGAGATACCATGCATTCCAAGCGATTCTACAAGGGATGCCTCTAGAGAAAAGAATATGATCAGGTGGTGTGATATCCTCATCATCGATGTTCCATGATCAAACTCCTGCAGATTTTCCAATGCAAGGCACCACAGTTAATGTAGATTTACTAAATGCAAGTGCCAAGATCTTTTCTAAAGGATGTCTCTAGAGAAAAGAGCATGATCAGGTGGTGTAATATCCTCATCATCGATGTTCCATGATCAAACTCCTCCAGATTTGCCAATCCAAGGCACCATAGTTAATGTAGATTTACTAAATGCAAGTGCTAAGATCTTTTCTGATACCTCCTAGAGGAAAAGTGACTTTGCGAACCATGTAGATCAAAATATCAAAGGGATTGCTTCGTGCATCCAGTATAAATAGGAAGGACAGAAAGCAGAGGTGGTTATATCAGCGAGTAGCAGCTTTGCACCATCACTCTTAAATGCTAAAGTGAAGGCGATACACTTAGTCGGTGAGATTGCAAATCATATGCAGCTTCAAGACGTAACCTTCCTCATGGACAATGAAACAATAGCCAAGGCCATGGCATCAAGACAGATAAGATCCAATATAGGACATTCGGAGATTAAATCTCATCTAGCATATTTCCTTTGAGCCTCTGCCATTCTTGCTACCAAAGTGTTCCACACCAGAAGAGAATCAAATATCATAGTGCATAACTGCGCCCAGGAAGCCCACCATCTGAATTGAGAAGGTAGAAATAACTTCAAATGTTTATAATGCTGACCATACACGTGTTCAATGTCCCATGATTCATAGCCTATGCAATTTGGATCTTCATGATTTTGCAATCTTTTTATTGCGGGAAGAAAAAAAATGTAGGATGTTCATGAGCATCAATATATGGCGCCTCCCTTTTGTCCCAGAAAAAAAGGAAATCCATTATAATAGATTGGGCCTAAAAACAAAAGCCCATTGTAGTAGGGCCAGGGGCGGAGCTTAGTAAGGGCCCAACTGGGCCATGGCCCGCCCAGGATTTTTGCACATATATTTTTACCTATGCTTGCTACGTTGCCAAGCCCACCACTGGTCCACTGCAGTCCACCAATCACACTACACCGCATCTCCTTTACACGTTCGATCAAGCCTGTAGCCTCCGTTTCTACTGGCACGAGTATTACACTACGTCTAACACAGTACCACTGGTAGGCGTAGCCAGCAGAGGCGGCGAGGCAGTCACACATACACACGGCAAGGAGCAGCTGCTTTCCGCTGGCACCCCCACTCACCGTTAGTTGGTGCCTACTCGCCGTGAGGTCCAGTGCTCCACATCACAGTAATTTGTTTTCCCAAATTCTTACTTAGCGATTTTTAAATAGTTTAAATTGCTTACCTCGTATGTGCCACGTAGTAGCTTAGCATTTTATCGCATAATTTATCCAAACGGTTATTAATTTTACAAATTGCAACGGCATACTATTGCCTATGATTTAGATTTTTTTTATATGAAAAGATTGTGTTCTCTTTAGTCGGGCCGCCCAACATTTTCTTCGAAGCTCCGCCCCTGAGTAGGGCCTGCGAGCAACAGCCTGTTATGATAAACTACAAAAGCAAATCTGGACCGTCTGCTCCCCAGGGTAGACCCACATGGGCACGCATCTCATAGCACCTCTCCTCCGCGCCGATATGGGTCCACAACACAAACCGGCAGACCAACGCAGCAAACACCGCCTCTTCGTATCTCACTGCCCTTCCAGAAGCTTCCGGAAGAATCTCCTCCCACCACCGCCCCTTCCGAACTCGCGACTCCTCGCCGATCCCCTTCCCCAACCCTCTTTGGTCTCGGCAGCATTCCCGCCTGCTCGGGTCTTCTCGGAGCGCTTTCGCACGGGAACAGCGTGGCTGGTTGAAAGTTGAAACGCGAACGACTCCTGGTCCTCGGAGGGTGGTTGTCGGGGAGGACTGGGGTAGCGGCGGAGCTCCGGGAGACGATGGACACGCTGGCGCAGCGGGTGAGCGTGCTGCGGGCCTCGCTGCAGAGCAGCCAAGGGAACACGGAGGGCATGGTCGCCATTCTCGGCTCATTCGACCAGCGCCTCTCCGAGCTCGAGGCCACCATACACCCCATCCAGGTCGTCTCGTGCCCATTTCGGCTTGGTCTCGACGTCTCGTCGAATTTGATTGGAGCCGCGGGAGCGTGCGGCGTCTGATTTTGGGTGGTCGTGCAGGTGAGGGCGCACGCGACCCAGATGGCGCATGAGAACATCGACAAGGCGATCAAGGTCGCCGATGACATCCTCGCCCAGGTCGTCATCGTCCGCGAGGTGCGTGAACGTGCTCTCCTTGTCCCCTTCGTTTTTGAATTGAATGCTCTCTGTAAGACAATAAGTTTTGGGAACCAGCACAACCCTCTAGGGGTGGCTTATCTCATTATATATAATGGTTCTGTTACAATACGTACATAGGTACAGAAGCTATACATAGTCTAACACCCTCCCTCAATCTTAGCCACTTTCTAAAGAACTGAGAAGGGTAAGATTGCGCCTACCAGCCTCAAACTGTGGCAGTGGTAAAGGCTTAGTGAAGATGTCTGCAAGTTGATCCTTAGATGAGATAAACTTGATCTGGAGTTGCTTCTGTGATACACGTTCCCGTACAAAGTGATAGTCAACTTCAATGTGTTGCATTCGGGCATGAAATACTGGATTTGCAGAAAGGTATGTAGCACCGATGTTATCACACCAAAGAATAGGAGGCTGTGGTTGAGACAAACCCAACTCCTGAAGCAAAGACTGCACCCAAATAATCTCTGCAGTAGCATTAGCCACAGCCTTGTACTCAGCTTCAGTACTGCTACGTGACACAGTAGCCTGTTTCCGAGCACTCCAGGCGATCAAATTAGGGCCAAAGAATACTGCATAACCCCCCGTGGATCGCCTGTCATCTGGGCTACCAGCCCAATCTGCATCAGAGAAGGCCGAAAGGACCCGAGAGGAAGTCGGCCGAATATGCATACCAAATGTCAGGGTGAACTGAACATAACGAAGAATGCGTTTAACAGCAGCCCAATGAGTATCTCTGGGAGCCTGAAGATACTGACAAACCCTGTTAACAGCATAAGAGATATCTGGTCTCGTGATCGTCAAGTACTGAAGTCCACCAACAATGCTCTTGTACTCTGTGGCATCCGCAGGAGACAAAAGCTCACCATCAACAGCTGTTATCTTGTCAGTAGACGACATGGGTGTGGTGGTCGGTTTGCACTTCAGCATGCCCGCTCTTTGTAACAACTCCAAGGAGTACTTCTTCTGCGTAAGGACAAGACCAGTAGCACGAGAAGTGACCTCAACTCCAAGAAAGTAGTGAAGCTTCCCAAGATCTTTGACCGCAAAATCAGCACCAAGAGAGCAGACAAGAGCATCAGCAGCATACTAAGAAGAGCTGACAAGGATAATATCATCGACATATACCAAAAGATACATAGTGACTTCTGGCTTCTGTAGAAGAAATAATGAAGTGTCAGCAGTGGACGGCACAAACCCATGAGCACGAAGGGCAGAGGCAAGGCGGGCATGCCAGGCACGAGGAGCTTGCTTCAAACCATATAGTGCTTTGGAGAGACGACAGATATAGTCAGGACGATCAGGATCAGAGAAACTAGGCGGCTGTTTCATATAAACCTCTTCCTCCAAAAAACCATGTAGAAAAGCATTCTGCACATCAAGTTGACGAAGTGACCAACCACGAAAAACAGCAATGGAGAGAAGAAGCCGAATAGTGGTAGGCTTGACGACAGGACTGAAGGTGTCCTCATAGTCAAGACCATGGCGCTGCCGAAAACCGCGAGCAACAAGTCGCGCTTTGTAACGCTCAATAGATCCATCCGAATGCTTCTTCACTTTGAATACCCATTTTGAGTCAATAATATTTACCCGTGGTGGTGAAGGAACGAGAGTCCATGTCTTGTTACGAAGGAGAGCATGAAACTCCTGCTCCATAGCCTCTCGCCAATGTGGAATGCGCAGGGCAACCTGATATGAGCGAGGCTCAGAAGATGGATCCGCAACAGCAGCAGCCAAACAAGCAGCCAACCAAGCAACCGTACCATCCTTACGTTCCTTAGGTTTGAAAATGCCACTGCGACTGCGTGTATGTGGTCGGGACACAGGAACCACCGAGGTCGACAGAGCAGCCTGCAACGGGCTGGAGGACGGCGACGTTGACGAGTCAGCCAGTGACGAGGAGCCAGACACAGTAGCCTCGGGCTCGGTCGGCGAAGAAGGTCGGCCGACCGGCGAAACCGGCAGAGCAGACGAAGCAGCTGGCGACGCCGGCGTCACAGACCGGGCCGATGGCGAGCCCGGCATAGTGGGCCGTGGCGCGGCCGATGTCGCAGGCCGATCCGCGGATGAAGGCGACGTGAGGACAGCGTCGCGGACCCGAGCTGCAGGCGAAGATGGCGTGACGGGCCGAGCCGCGGGCGAAGACGGCGTGACAGGCCGAGCCGCTGAAGACTCGGCGGCCGCTGGCGAAGAGGGCCGAGCCGCTGGAGACTCGGCGGTCGCTGGCGTAACGGACCGAGCAGTGGAGATGCTCGGCGCGACGGGCTCTTCGGGTGACCATGCATGGGCACGCAAATCGATGCCATGCAACATAGGGCGATCAACGTGCCCATCAGAAGGCGGTGATGATGATGGTGAATCCTCCAAAAGCTCCAAACGAGCCCCACGTCCGGTTCCTGCACCATGGTTAGGTAACAGCAAAGGAGAGTATGCAACATCATCAAATTGGTCAGAAGCAACAGAGGATGAATGCACAGATGGTGGTTCGACAGTGGACACAGGAAGTTTGGCAAAGGGAAAAACATGCTCATCAAACACGACGTCCCGAGATATATAGACACGATTAGTGGGAACATGAAGACATTTGTAACCTTTATGAAGAGAGCTATAGCCAAGAAAAACACACTTCTTAGAACGAAACTCAAGCTTGCGCTTATTATATGGACGAAGATGCGGCCAACAAGCACACCCAAATACCTTGAAAAAGGTATAATCAGGTTGTTCATTAAGGAGAACCTCAATGGGAGTCTTCATGTTTAAAACACGAGTGGGAGTATGGTTGATGAGAAAGCATGCAGTGGTGAAAGCATCACTCCAAAACCAAAACGGAACAGATGCATGGGCCAAAAGAGTAAGACCAGCTTCAACAATATGACGATGCTTACGTTCAACTGAACCATTCTGCTGATGTGTATGTGGACATGCTAAACGATGAGCTATCCCAAGCGACTGAAAGAAGGAGTTGAGGTTGCGATACTCGCCCCCCCAGTCCGACTGGACATGAACAATTTTGTGCTTGAGAAGACGTTCAACATGTTTTTGAAACTGAACAAAAATATCAAACACATCAGATTTGCGTTTAATAAGGTAAAGCCAGGTAAAGCGACTATAAGCATCAACGGAACTGATATAGTAATTATGACCACTGACAGAAGTCTGAGCAGGACCCCATACATCTGAAAACACAAGTTCTAAAGGATGTTTCACCTCACGACTGGACTCCGAAAAAGGAAGTTGATGACTCTTCCCCTGCTGACAAGCATCACACACTGCTACATCTTTATTACTAGACAAACTAGGAAGCTCATGACGACGCAAAATATGACGGACAATAGGTGTGGCCGGGTGAACAAGACGAGCATGCCACTGTGACGGAGAGACCCGAACTCCACTGAAAACACGGGCGACGCCAGGATGCTCCAGACGGTAGAGGCCCTGGCACAACCGCCCACTAAGAAGAATGTCCCTCGTGCCCCGATCCTTAATAAAAAGATCAAAAGGGTGAAATTCACAAAGCACATTATTATCACGTGTGAGTTTAGAAACTGAAAGAAGATTACGGGTCACAGATGGAACTCGAAGAACATTGCGAAGCTGAAGACTCCTATTGGCATGTCTAGTGAGAAGAGATGCTTGACCAATATGAGAGATGTGCATACCTGCTCCATTGGCGGTGTGGATCTTGTCGGAGCCATGATAGGGTTCACGAGTGTGAAGCTTCCCCATCTCGCTGGTCAGATGCTCTGTCGCCCCAGAGTCCATGTACCAGTGTGGATCGATGGAGTAGGACTGAGTGTGTCCCTGTTGCTTCTGCGGCGAGGGACGATCAGCCATGGCGACCTGACGGGCATTGTTGCGTGTATCTTTGCCGTCATTGCCAAGACCAAGGAAGCTTCGCTGGAAGCGCTTATGACACTTGGAGGCCCAGTGCCCATCGCGGCCACAAAGCTGGCACACACGTGGACCACCAGCCCCCGGTAAGGTCGCAGTAGGTGGGGGGGCCGAGGCGGGCGACGGTGGCAGCCCCAAGGGAGACCGGGGTGATGAAGAAGAGCGGCCACCCTTGGTGGCGGCGTTGGCCGAGAGGGAGCCAGTGCCCCTGGTGCGGCGAGTCTCGACCCGTTGCTCAGTGAGAAGGAGCCGAGAGAAAACCTCGTGTGCCAGCATGGGTGTCGAGTTGCCCCGCTCGTTGATGATCTTGACTAAGGCATCATACTCCTCATCAAGACCATTGACAATAAACGAGTTGAACTCGGAGTCGGTTAGGGGCTGTCCAATGGAGGCCAATGTGTCGGCGAGGCCCTTGACCTTGTTGTAGAACTCAGTGGCAGTGGAGTCAAGCTTCTGACACTCTCCAAGCTGACGACGGAGTGCAGAGACACGAGCCTGGGACTGCGCTGCAAAGGTGCGCTCAAGGATGGTCCAGGCCTCATGAGACGTCTTCGCGAAGACAACAAGGCCGGCAACTGCCGGCGAGAGCGACCCCTGGATGGAGGAGAGGTTCGCCTGGTCCTGCCCCGTCCAGACGCGATGGGCCGGATTGTAGACCGGACCATGCATGCTGTCTACCAGCGCGGGTGGGCAGGGAAGCGATCCGTCGACGTAGCCTAGCAGGTAGTGACTTCCCAAGAGCGGGAGAACCTGCGCACGCCAGAAGATGTAGTTGTCGGTGGAGAGCTTGATGGTGATGAGATGACCGAAGTGAAACGGCGGCGGCGAAGACGATCCCATCGAGGAGGCTGCCTGGGGTGCAAACACCATGGAGGCAGCCGGAGGCACCGAAGCCGATGCGGGAGGAGGCGGGACCGCAGCCAGGGCGGGCGCCGCAAAGCTCACGGCCGGTGCGGACGCCGCAAGGCCCGCAGCCGGGGCGGACGCCGCCAACCCCGCCAGCGGGGCGGTGTGATCCGCTTGCGGCAGGAGCGGCGGGACGACGCCTGCGGAGTCCGCAGCGGACGGCGGCGCCGCGGTGTGGACCACGAGATCACGCCCGAGCGAGGGCGCCGGCGGCGTGGAGAAGACGGAGCCGATGCTCCTTGTCCCGATCGGAGCGGGAACGGAGACGGCATCGAGCGGGAGGTTGAGCAGAGCCGCAAGAGAGGCCGGGAGGAAGCCCACAGCAGTGGAACCGGTGGTGGCGGCGCTTGACATGGTGGCGGCGCGATCGGTGGCGCGGCGGCGGCGGTGAAGGCGGCGGCGGCTGCGGCGGCGGTGCGGGTATTAGGGTTTAGAAACGGAAGCGATCGTAACCTAGCGTGATACCATGTAAGACAATAAGTTTTGGAAACCAGCACAACCCTCTAGGGGTGGCTTATCTCATTATATATAATGGTTCTGTTACAATACGTACATAGATACAGAAGCTATACATAGTCTAACACTCTCCATCCTCAACGATACTCTCCATCCTCAACGATGCTCTGGCCTGCGTGCCTGATCGCAGGCAGCTTGTCCGCCTGCTGCTGCCCCGTAGAGGCGTAGAGTGTCTCCGTTATTTTATATAGTACGTATTGTTTTGTTTTGCCCCCCTTTGGGCTCTCTGTAACACTGTCGTTGTTCCTTGTTAAGTGATGAAACTGATGACCCCCGAGCCCAGAGGCTATAACTGACTCTACTATTATATATACAAAGGGCGGTGAACCTTTTGGTTTGGTTGGCAAGGAGCTGAGGCATTGCATGCATTGGGAGGGGATTGAGAGCGCCGAATTTGTCTTGCTTTGGCATTTGGAGGATGTGCTTGGCTGGTTTTGGACTTGGACTTTCATTAATAAGGACTGGTACGTGCAGATTTTACATTTGGAGGTGATTAAAGGCGCATAGATAATAGATTGGTGGTGAGATAGCTTCCATGCTGGTGTAGTTGTGAAGTGCATTTGTTCTTGTTTACTAGCAAGGGAATGATTAGCTTCGTATTAATTTCTAGCACTTTCTATGCAGAGATTTCTCTTTTTAGACAGGTAATCTCTGTTAAATTGGTTATAGTTGCAGTCTTGTACCTACGAGTTTTGTTCTATTTTCGAACTATTTTAGACAGGTAATCACTGTTAAACTCGTTCATTACTTTGTTTGGAACTTATATTTGCATGTTGTCCTTTTGAGCTTTAGGCAGAAGCTACGATATTGAGGGGGCCCCATGTGGATCTGGAGAGCTACCTGAAAGCTGTGGGTCATCTGAAAGACGCTGTTGGTTTTTTCTCCTCGAGGGAGAACTTTACGAGTAAAGAACGATTTCTGAATGATGTAAACGTTCTCTTATCTAAGTCTTCTCTGATGGTTGAGGAAGAATTCAAGTGGTTGATGACAACATACAGGTTGATGCATCTACACCCATTTCTGAAATCTTAACTGGTTGGTTCCTTATAGTATATTGCTAGAGGAACAATTGCTGTATTTCCTGGACCTCTCCTAAGTCTCAACGATAATATATTAGTTCTTCTAATATCATTTTCCATCTTTGCTGTTATATCTCTTCTTTCAGCAAACCTATTGAGGGTGATCTTATATTGGGTTCGCCTCCAAAGCTTCAATGGGCGTCAGATGGCAATGCTGAAGCAGATGGACGAAATTCTGCCCACTCCGAGCATCCATCCAAAGACTTGGAAACTGCCATTTGCAGGACTCCAGCACTGATCCCCTCTAGAATATTACCCCTTCTTCATACTATAGCTCAGAAATTGGTCCAGGATGGAAACCAGCAGTCATGCTACAAAATTTACAGGTAGGCTTTGAGCTGGGGATTTAACATCATGATCTCATCATTGCCAACAGACTTTAATCTGATTATGTAAATGCTGCTTGCAGAAAACAAGACGGTCAGTGAATGTAGAGAGTACCTGAGTTATGGGAAATACATTAACAATGAAAAAATATGCAGCAATGAGTTATACTTAGTCAGGTTTTGGTCAACTTTCACTATGTTGCTTGAAATTTATTGAGTTAAGAAAATTCCCTACTTAACAGTATAGTTTACATTACTCTGCCATACTTATTGGTAGGAATGTTTTGCTGTATGAATGATCTTCCTTTTTCTTCCCAATTCCAACTTACATCTATTGTTATTTCTGACATTTTAATACTATGCAAAATCAAGCTCAGATTTCTTCTCTTCCTTTAGAGATGCTCGTCGTTCGGCATTAGAACTGAGTCTTCGGAAACTGGGAGTAGAAAAGCTTATTAAAGATGATGTAGAAAGAATGCAATCGGATGCTTTAGAAGCTAAAATTGGAAAGTGGACCAAGTATTTGCAAATTACAGTGAGGACCCTTTTTCAAATATGCTTATGCTGTATGTGCTTAGACATCCAACTAACTGTCTATGCTTCAATAGGTGAAACTCCTTGCTGGAGAACGAAAAATTTGTTATGAGGTTTTTGAAGGTATCAGTTTCAACAAGGATCAGTGTTTCACTGAACTGGCAGGAACTGGAGTTGCTGTTGCTAAAACTCTTCTCAGCTTTGGAGATGCTGTTGCTAAAAGTAAAAGGTCTCCTGAAAAGTTGTTTGTACTGCTGGATATGTATGAAGTAATGCATGAAGTTAGATCCGAGGTATGCTAAAGGCAGTGTGTTCCTGCAACACCGATATGGTATATATGTAGTATGCCACATATTTTGATCAGTTATAGTAGTTATTGGCCATATATACGCAACATTTCTAGCTTCTGACAATTAGCAAATGATGTTTTGCTTGGTTCTTCTAGCAGTGTTAGTGTTTGCAGTTGTTATTTCTGCGGCTATGCTGTCAACTGTGACCATTATGATATTGGCAAAACAGTAACGCCTGCCTTCTTTTGAATCTCATTTACCAGGTTGAAGTAATTTTTCAAGACAGTTTTTGCTCGGAGATGCGTGAGGCTGCATTGGGCTTGATGAAGCTCTTGGCACAGACTGCCCACGAAATGTTTGTTAATTTTGAGGAATTAGTTGAGAAGGATACTTCAAAGACTAACGTCCATGACGGAACTGTCCATCCTTTGACTATCCGTGTGATCAATCATGTTAAATTCCTTTTTGAGTAAGCATCACCCATTTCGCCTAGCTATTAAACTCTTGGACACACAGAGATTTATTTGACTTAGATGTTAACTAATATAGGGTCAATCAGAATGGATTTTTACTATTTACCTTTTGAGATGTATGGTCTATCTTGTGTGTATTAGTTGTGTTAGCCATGTGTTGTCCTGAATTCACATTTTGTTCCACCAAGCGAACACTGATTAACTGTACTTAATGTATAATACCAATCAATGGCTGGTGTATCCAGAAGTTTGAGAAATTTGTTGGTCCACACATTTATATATTTACTCAAGTTCTTAGTGTCTTCATTTATTCCACATAGCTTAGTAGCTTGTCATATACATCAATATTTACCATTTCTTCTTTCCGTGCCTAGGCACCACATGTATTTATTTCCTTAATAAACTTAGGTGATATGTTGTTCAACTATAATTATTTTTATTGAAGTGATTTTTAGTTTCTCAGTTTTTTCGGCAATCATTTTTTAAATGGCATGCTAACTGATATGTGCACTGATATTGACAGTTATCAGTCAACACTGAATCTACTATTTCAAGAATTTGAAACTGGAAGTGATACTGAATCCCAACTTGCAGTTGTTTTGACAAAGATAATGCAAGCCCTTCAGAACAACTTAGATGGGAAATCTAACCAGTACAAGGATCCTGCGCTGATGAGCATATTTCTTGCGAACAACATTCACTACATGGTTAGTTCTGTTCGCAGGTATGCTATGTTTTGTGTTTCAGGTTTACACTATCTTGTCCAGACAGTGTACCTAGCAAATAATTTCTTTTTGTCTCATCACAAGATCAGAAGCCAAGCATATACTTGGTGATGACTGGATTCAGATACATCGTAGGATTGTACAGCAACATGCCAAACAATACAAAATGGTTGCATGGGGAAAGGTTAGTGCTTCAGATCTGGAGACCGTCTCCATCCATCAACCGTCCTCTGCTCCTCTCCCCGTCGCCTAGTCTTGCTGCGGTGGTGGGGTTGGTCGTCGTTTTGGTCGTCCTGGCTATGGCTCATCATGGTGTCTCGCTTCCTCGGTCGTCCTCGGCAAGATCCGGGTTTTCCCCGTCGGTTCAGCTCCGACCGGCGAGAGGTCTTCCTGGTCGTTTTGATATGTGGTTTGTCTGGTCGTGGCTTGGGATGCTCCCCTCGATTGGTGCTTGTCCCCTCGTGGCCATTTCCCTTTGCGCCCCGGGTGACGGCCGGTCTGACAGTGTCGTGCTAGTCTCGTGCATGTGGTGCATCTAAAGCCTGTGGTTTTTGTCCAAAAAAAAGCCTGTGGTTTTTGTCCAAAAAAAAGCCTGTGGTGGTTTCGTCTGTTTAGTGCGTGTGCTTGAGTTGATTTCGTCGTTGTCGTCATGGTAGTCGAGCTTGGTCGTGTTGTAGCTTGCTAATGTTCAGGCTCTTGTGGCGGATATTCCTTTGCTTTCTTGCCTTGTTATGTATTGCTGTTCTAGATGAGTTAGGATTTGTTTTGGTCATCTTCGGGTCGTGGATTGCCAAGTCTCGATTGGTGATCCTTAGTCGTTCTAGTTTGGTCGTGTCGCTTGTGTGGGGTCATGCCTTTCTTTGGCGTTGTATCAACTTCTTCCTTAATGAATATACATGCAGCTCTACTTCATTGCTCGAAAAATTTCTTAACTGTTTTGCTTTTATATTTTACTGCTCGATGTTCAGATTAATGTTATTTTCCCCTGACAATGATGCTATATTTTGTCGTTGGGCACAATATTTATTTTGTAAAGTTTGAACATGTTAGAACTTTTGATGAAGTGTAAAACATATTGGCTTTTCAATACAGTACTGCTCCCATTGATTTGCAAAGGTTCACTACCTTATCCTGTAGATTAGATAGTTCCAAATTATTTTTCCTATTATATTCACATAAATGGAAATGATGAATAGGGAGGTGATTGATTCCGTTTACTCTGATTTCGTTGTTTAGGCTGTTCAGACGCTCTCCATTCAAGTTGCCAGCAGCAGTGGTACATCAGCATCGTCTGATCTTAGCAGCAGCGGAGTTTCAAGAGCTATGATCAAAGAAAGGTCAACTGCCATGGTAGCTTGTTGTGTTAATTTTTGAAGAAATAAACCAGTAATGGAGTTACAAAACTTTATGTTCTTTCCTTGCCAGGTTTAAGTCTTTCAATATGCAATTTGAAGAGCTTCGTGCAAAGCAATCTCTATGGACCATACCTGATCAAGAACTGAGAGAAACTCTGAGGCTTTCTATAGCTGAAGTTCTCTTGCCAGCCTATATGTCCTTCGTTAAACGTTTTGGGTATGTTAACAAACTTTTTCTTGATCTTGTTAGGCACTCCATATTATTATTCATTCAGTTTAATGGATATAAATGATAATCAAATCCTATCATAGTTGTGTTAAGTAGGGAAGAGAGGTGCGAGGATACTGTATGTTATGTTCCTGCATGTCGGAGCTGATCATGCATGATTGTAAAAACTATTTTTTTCTAACATATTAGTGTGGTTTTAAGAAAACAAAGAAAGAAACCCTAGCATAATTGTGTTTGACTTTGACCCCAGAACCTTAGCCCTGTATATGATGCTTTGTAAGTTTTTTTTTTCCAAAGCTTTGCCTCATCCATTCATTCAGAAGAATAAGAGAGTTGAGGTTTTCTTGGTTTTACAATGTCTCTAGCTCATCCATTTTCCCATCTGCTATACTAAGTTGTTGAATGACTCACAAATGATTGAATGGCAGCCCAATCATCGTTGGCTCCCCAGTCATTTCTCCCCTTCTATTTTGCGCATCATTGTCATTGCAATTCTTCATGCTGGTTCTGGTTTTATATAACCATACATCCATACTGTTGTTCTTACCTTTCAGGAATCTTGTTGAAAATGAAAAGAAGCCTCGTAAATACTTGAAATACCAGCCAGATGAGTTGGACCAGTTGCTGGGTGAGTTCTTTGAAGGACAACAATCTGTTGAACAGAAGAAGTAAGCACCGGGAGGCAGTAAAATGGGAATCCTGCTAATAGTTCTTGTAGCAAACTTCTGTAAAGATCTCTACAGATCGAAGCAACTAAACATTTTTTTTACCAAAGACAGCAAGATGCTGTTTTCATTCACGAAGGAAGGATAAAAACATCCCAGAGGATAATACAATTTTTTGTGTACGAGCTGAACCGAATTTACCAGCTATATATAGAGAGCTAAAAGACAGACGATGGCTGCGTTATTGCGCGCCGGTCCATTGGGCTCCCTTGAAATCAGCCCATCCCCACATTAAACTCGTCAGTCGTATATTGGAGAGCAACTAAATTTAGGCGCTTGATTGGCAACAAAATAGTATTGTATTCCTAGAGCCTGGGTTAAGAGTCCCTTGTTCCAACACTAAGAGCCATGCACGAGCGCTACAAACATAATAAAAATAGAACAGGAAGTTGGGCTAGCGCCCCATGAGTAGTATGACATCGATGCCAGCCGAATTCCCAGATTAGGACGGGAACTGAGGAAAACGGCTCAGGAACCTGGGGCCTACCTTAGAGCATCTCTAATAGAAGGTGTAAAACAGGGTAAAATTTACATCTTAAAAAAATGTTTTTGCAATCTTCAAGAAAATGCCAACTCCAACAGAAGATGTAGATTGGAGATGTAAAACATCAACTCCAATATAAGATGCAAATGGAGATGTAACCAATATAAGATGCAAATGGAGATGTAAGGGTATCTCCAACGGCAACCCCTAAAAAACCTCCTGCATCCGTCCACGAACAGGAAGACCAGTTCATGGACATGGATGCGGGAGGCAGCCATCCAACGCTAGCCGCATATATTTCAAACTATTTTTCAACAAATCGGATGAAATTCATGCAAACACGGGCATATTTCATACAAACATGACGGATTTCATACAAACACGATAGATTTAACTATATTTCATACATTTAAAACAAAAAAGACCCGCCCCTAAACTCACCCTACGACGGTGGTGCCCGGCGTCCAAGCCCGTGTCGTCCTCCTTCTGCCGTCTCCATGGCATCGGCGATAAGACCGATGAAGTGAAGGTGCGATCTTCGGCCAGGAAGAATGGAACATGGGAGACGGATCAGCCCACATGGGACACCAGGCCCCGCCGCCTCCCGTGGCATACTCATCCTTGGAGGAGTCTGTGCCTTGTCCGTCGCGGTGGACGTGAGGTCCACGAGGGAAATGGTGGCGCCTTGGCTGTCGTCGTCCACCAGGACGGTTGATGGTTCGTCGACGGCGCGTAGGACACGCAGCTGGCTATGTTCTCCATGATCACCTGCAGCTACGCCTCCATGGCTGCCGCTTCCTACCGAGTGGCGCCTTGAGCGCGGAGGGCATCGTAGATGGCATTCTAATCCGCGACAAAATTTGGATTCACTGCAGCCATGGCCGCTACGGCCTCCTAGCTACTTAACTAGCTCATTGATCAAAGATGGTTAAGTTTCCTGATCATAGACATGAGTTGTCATTTGATAAACGAGATCACATCATTAGGAGAATGATGTGATTGACTTGACCCATTCCGCTAGCTTAGCACTTGATCGATTTAGTTTACTGCTATTGCTTTCTTCATGTCTTATACATGTTCCTATGACTATGAGATTATGCAACTCCCGATTACCGGAGGAACACTTTGTGTGCTACCAAATGTCACAACGTAACTGGGTGATTATAAAGGTGCTCTACAGGTGTCTCCAATAGTACTTGTTGAGTTGGCATAGATCAAGATTAGGATTTGCCACTCCGTGTTTCGGAGAGGTATCTCTGGGCCCTCTCGGTAATGCACGTCACTATAAGCCTTGCAAGCAATGCGACTAATGAGTTAGTTGCGAGATGATGCATTATGAAACGAGTAAAGAGACTTGCCGGTAACGAGATTGAACTAGGTATTGAGATACCGACGATCGAATCTCGGGCAAGTAACATACCGATGACAAAGGGAACAACGTGTGTTGTTATGCGGTTTGACCGATAAAGATCTTCGTAGAATATATAGGGGCCAATATGAGCATCCAGGTTCCACTATTGGTTATTGACCGGAGACGTGTCTCGGTCATGTCTACATAGTTCTCGAACCCATAGGGTCCGCACGCTTAACGTTCGGTGACGATCGGTATTATGAGTTTATGTGTTTTGATGTACCGAAGGTAGTTCGGAGTCCCGGATATGATCACGGACATGACGAGGAGTCTCGAAATGGTCGAGACATAAAGATCGATATATTGGATGAATATGTTTGAACTTCGGAAGGGTTCCGGGCAAGTTCGGACATATACCGAAGTACCGGGGGGTTACCAGAACCCCCCGGGGAGTGTAATGGGCCTATTGGGCCTTAGTGGAGAAGAGGAGGGGCGGCCAGGGCAGGCCGTGCACCCCCTCTCTGAAGGAAATATGCCCTAGAGGCAATAATAAAGTTATTATTTATTTCCTCATATCATGATAAATGTTTATTATTCATGCTAGAATTGTATTAACCGGAAACATAATACATGTGTGAATACATAGACCAACATAACGTCACTAGTATGCCTCTACTTGACTAGCTCATTAATCAAAGATGGTTATGTTTCCTAACCATAGACATGTGTTGTCATTTGATTAACGGGATCACATCATTAGGAGAATGATGTGATTGACATGACCCATTCCGTTAGCCTAGCACTTGATCGTTTAGTATATTGCTATTGCTTTCTTCATGACTTATACATGTTCCTGTAACTATGCGATTATGCAACTCCCATTTACCGGAGGAACACTTTGGGTGCTACCAAATGTCACAACGTAACTGGGTGATTATAAAGGAGTACTACAGGTGTCTCCGAAGGTACATGTTGGGTTGGCGTATTTCGAGATTAGGTTTTGTCACTCCGATTGTCGGAGAGGTATCTCTGGGCCCTCTCGGTAATGCACATCACTATACGCCTTGCAAGAAATGTAGCTAATGAGTTAGTTACGAAATGATGCATTACGTAACGAGTAAAGAGACTTGCCGGTAACGAGATTGAACTAGGTATTGGATACCGACGATCGAATCTCGGGCAAGTAACATACTGATGACAAAGGGAACAATGTATGTTGTTATGCGGTTTGACCGATAAAGATCTTCGTAGAATATGTAGGAGCCAATATGGGCATGCAGGTTCCGCTATTGGTTATTAACCGAGAATAGTTCTAGGTCATGTCTACATAGTTCTCGAACCCGTAGGGTCCGCACGCTTAACGTTACGATGACAATTTCATTATGAGTTTATAAGTTTTGATGTACCGAAGTTTGTTCGGAGTCACGGATGTGATTACGGACATGACGAGGAGTCTCGAAATGGTCGAGACATAAAGATTGATATATTGGAAGCCTATGTTTGGACATCGAAAGTGTTCCGGATGAAATCGGCATTTTACCGGAGTACCGGGAGGTTACCGGAACCCCCCGGTGACCTAATGGGCCTTACTGGGCCTAGTGGAGGAAGAGGAGAAGGGGCCAAAGGGCAGCCGCGCGCCCCTTCCCCCCCAAGTCCGAATAGGACAAGGAAGGGGGCGGCGCCCCCCCTTTCCTTTCCCCCCTCTCCTCCTTCCCCTAGTCCAACTAAGGAAGGGGGGGAGTCCTACTCCCGGTGGGAGTAGGACTCCTCCGGCGCGCCTCCTCCTAAGGCCGGCCGCACCCCCCCCTTGCTCCTTTATATACGGGGGCAGGGGGGCACCCTAGAGACACACAAGTTGATCTACGGATCGTTCCTTAGCCGTGTGCGGTGCCCCCCTCCACCATATTCCACCTCGGTCATATCGTCGCGGAGTTTAGGCGAAGCCCTGCGCCGGTAGAGCATCATCATCATCACCACGCCGTCGTGCTGACGGAACTCATCCCCGAAACTTTTCTGGATCGGAGTCCGGGGATCGTCATCGAGCTGAATGTGTGCTGAACTCGGAGGTGCCGTACGTTCGGTACTTGAATCGGTAGGATCGTGAAGACGTACGACTACATCAACCGCGTTGTCATAACGCTTCCGCTTACGGTCTACGAGGGTACATGGACAACACTCTCCCCTCTCGTTGCTATGCCATCACCATGATCTTGCGTGTACGTAGGAATTTTTTTGAAATTACTACGTTCCCCAACAGTGGCATCCGAGCCTGGTTTTATGCGTAAATGTCATATGCACGAGTAGAACACAAGTGAGTTGTGGGCGATACAAGTCATACTACTTACCAGCATGTCATACTTTGGTTCGGTGGTATTGTGAGATGAAGCGGCCCGGACCGACATTACGCATACGCTTACGCGAGACTGGTTTCACCGTTATGAGCACTCGTGCTTAAAGGTGGCTGGCGGGTGTCTGTCTCTCTCACTTTAGCTGTATCGAGTGTGGCTACGCCCGGTCCTTGCGAAGGTTAAAACAGCACTAACTTGACGAACTATCGTTGTGGTTTTGATGCGTAGGTAAGAATGGTTCTTGCTAAGCCCGTAGCAGCCACGTAAAATTTGCAACAACAAAGTAGAGGACGTCTAACTTGATTTTGCAGGGCGTGTTGTGATGTGATATGGTCAAGACGTGATGCTATATATTATTGTATGAGATGATCATGTTTTTTAACCGAAGTTATTGGCAACTGGCAGGAGCCATATGGTTGTCGCTTTATTGTATGAAATGCAAACGCCCTGTAATTGCTTTACTTTATCACTAAGCGGTAGCGATAGTCGTAGAAGCAATAGATGGCGTAACGACAACGATGCTACAATGAAGATCAAGGTGTCGCGCCGGTGACGATGGTGATCACGACGGTGCTTCGAAGATGGAGATCACAAGCACAAGATGATGATGGCCATATCATATCACTTATATTGATTGCATGTGATGTTTATCCTTTATGCATCTTATCTTGCTTTGATTGACGGTAGCATTTTAAGATGATCTCTCACTAAAATTATCAAGAAGTGTTCTCCCTGGGTATGCACCATTGCGAAAGTTCTTCGTGCTGAGACACCACGTGATGATTGGGTGTGATAGGCTCTACGTTCAAATACAACGGGTGCAAAACAGTTGCACACGCGGAATACTCAGGTTAAACTTGATGAGCCTAGCATATAACAGATATGGCCTCGGAACACGGAGACCGAAAGGTTGAGCGTGAATCATATAGTAGATATGATTAACATATTGATGTTCACCATTGAAACTACTCCATCTCACGTGACGATCGGACATGGTGTAGTTGATATGGATCACGTAATCACTTAGAGGATTAGAGGGATGTCTATCTAAGTGGGAGTTCTTAAGTAATATGATTAATTGAACTTAAATTTATCATGAACTTAGTACCTGATAGTATTTTGCTTGTCTATGTTTATTGTAGATAGATAGCTCGTGCTGTTGTTCCGTTGAATTTTAATGCGTTCCTTGAGAAAGCAAAGTTGAAAGATGATGGTAGCAATTACACGGACTGGGTTCGTAACCTAAGGATTATCCTCATTGCTGCACAGAAGAATTACGTCCTGGAAGCACCGCTGGGTGCTAGGCCTGCTGCTGATGCAACTGACGACGTTAAGAACGTCTGGCAGAGCAAAGCTAATGACTACTCGATAGTTCAGTGTGCCATGCTTTACGGCTTAGAATCGGGTCTTCAACGATGTTTTGAACGTCATGGAGCATATGAGATGTTCCAGGAGTTGAAGTTAATATTTCAAGAAAATGCCCGGATTGAGAGATATGAAGTCTCCAATAAGTTCTATAGCTGCAAGATGGAGGAGAATAGTTCTGTCAGTGAACACATACTCAAAATGTCTGGGTATAATAATCACTTGATTCAACTGGGAGTTAATCTTCCTGATGATAGTGTCATTGACAGAATTCTTCAATCACTGCCACCAAGCTACAAGAGCTTCATGATGAACTATAATATGCAAGGGATGGACAAGACTATTCCCGAGCTCTTCGCAATGCTAAAAGCCGCGGAGGTAGAAATCAAGAAGGAGCATCAAGTGTTGATGGTTAACAAGACCACCAGTTTCAAGAAAAAGGGCAAAGGGAAGAAGAAGGGGAACTTCAAGAAAAACAGCAAACAAGTTGCTGCTCAAGAGAAGAAACCCAAGTCTGGACCTAAGCCTGAGACTGAGTGCTTCTACTGCAAGCAGACTGGACACTGGAAGCGGAACTACCCCAAGTATTTGGTGGATAAGAAGGATGGCAAAGTGAACAAAGGTATATGTGATATACATGTTATTGATGTGTACCTTACTAATGCTCGCAGTAGTACCTGGGTATTTGATACTGGTTCTGTTGCTAATATTTGCAACTCGAAACAGGGACTACGGATTAAGCAAAGATTGGCTAAGGACGAGGTGACGATGCGCGTGGGAAATGGTTCCAAAGTCGATGTGATCGTGGTCGGCACGCTACCTCTACATCTACCATCGGGATTAGTTTTAGACCTAAATAATTGTTATTTGGTGCCAGCGTTGAGCATGAACATTATATCTGGATCTTGTTTGATGCAAGACGGTTATTCATTTAAGTCAGAGAATAATGGTTGTTCTATTTATATGAGTAATATCTTTTATGGTCATGCACCCTTGAAGAGTGGTCTATTTTTATTGAATCTCGATAGTAGTGATACACATATTCATAGTGTTGAAACCAAAAGATGCAGAGTTGATAATGATAGTGCAACTTATTTGTGGCACTGCCGTTTAGGTCATATCGGTGTAAAGCGCATGAAGAAACTCCATACTGATGGGCTTTTGGAATCACTTGATTATGAATCATTTGGTACTTGCGAACCGTGCCTCATGGGCAAGATGACTAAAACGCCGTTCTCCGGAACTATGGAGAGAGCAACTGATTTGTTGGAAATCATACATACTGATGTTTGTGGTCCAATGAATGTTGAGGCTCGCGGCGGGTATCGTTATTTTCTCACCTTCACAGATGATTTGAGCAGATATGGGTATATCTACTTAATGAAACACAAGTCTGAAACATTTGAAAAGTTCAAAGAATTTCAGAGTGAAGTGGAAAATCATCGTAACAAGAAAATAAAATTTCTACGATCTGATCGTGGAGGAGAATATTTGAGTTACGAGTTTGGTCTACACTTGAAACAATGCGGAATAGTTTCGCAACTCACGCCACCCAGAACACCACAACGAAATGGTGTGTCCGAACGTCGTAATCGTACTTTACTAGATATGGTGCGATCTATGATGTCTCTTACTGATTTACCGCTATCGTTTTGGGGTTACGCTTTAGAGACGACCGCATTCACGTTAAATAGGGCACCATCAAAATCCGTTGAGATGACGCCTCATGAACTGTGGTTTGGCAAGAAACCAAAGTTGTCGTTTCTTAAAGTTTGGGGCTGCGATGCTTATGTGAAGAAACTTCAACCAGATAAGCTCGAACCAAAATCGGAGAAATGTGTCTTCATAGGATACCCAAAAGAGACTGTTGGGTACACCTTCTATCACAGATCTGAGGGCAAGATTTTCGTTGCTAAATTCGGATCCTTTCTAGAGAAGGAGTTTCTCTCGAAAGAAGTGAGTGGGAGGAAAGTAGAACTTGATGAGGTAACTGTACCTGCTCCCTTATTGGAAAGTAGTTCATCACAAGAACCGGTTCCTGTGACAACTACACCAATTAGTGAGGAAGCTAATGATATTGATCATGAAACTTCAGATCAAGTTTCTACTGAACCTCGTAGGTCTACCAGAGTAAGATCCGCACCAGAGTGGTACGGTAATCCTATTCTGGAAGTCATGTTACTTGACCATGATGAACCTACGAACTATGAGGAAGCGATGATGAGCCCAGATTCCGCAAAATGGCTAGAGGCCATGAAATCTGAGATGGGATCCATGTATGAGAACAAAGTATGGACTTTGGTTGACTTGCCCGATGATCGGCAAGCCATTGAGAATAAATGGATCTTTAAGAAGAAGACTGACGCTGATGGTAATGTAACTGTCTATAAAGCTCGACTTGTTGCGAAAGGTTTTTGACAAGTTCAAGGGGTTGACTACGATGAGACTTTCTCACCCGTAGCGATGCTTAAGTCTGTCCGAATCATGTTAGCAATTGCTGCATTTTATGATTATGAAATTTGGCAAATGGATGTCAAAACTGCATTCTTGAATGGATTTCTGGAAGAAGAGTTGTATATGATGCAGCCAGAAGGTTTTGTTGATCCAAAAGGTGCTAACAAAGTGTGCAAGCTCCAACGATCCATTTATGGACTGGTGCAAGCATCTCGGAGTTGGAATAAATGCTTTGATAGTGTGATCAAAGCATATGGTTTCATACAGACTTTTGGAGAAGCCTGTATTTACAAGAAAGTGAGTGGGAGCTCTGTAGCATTTCTGATATTATATGTAGATGACATATTATTAATTCGAAATGATATAGAATTTCTGGATAGCATAAAGGGATACTTGAATAAGAGTTTTTCAATGAAAGACCTCGGTGAAGCTGCCTACATATTGGGCATCAAGATTTATAGAGATAGATCAAGACGCTTAATTGGACTTTCACAAAGCACATACCTTGATAAAGTTTTGAAAAAGTTCAAAATGGATCAGGTAAAGAAAGGGTTCTTGCCCGTGCTTCAAGGTGTGAAATTGAGTCAGACTCAATGCCCGACCACAACAGAAGATAGAGAGAAAATGAAAGATGTTCCCTATGCTTCAGCCATAGGCTCTATCATGTATGCAATGCTGTGTACCAGACCTGACGTATGCTTAGCAATAAGTTTGGCAGGAAGGTACCAAAGAAATCCAGGAATGGATCACTGGACAGCGGTCAAGAACATCCTGAAATACCTGAAAAGGACTAAGGATATGTTTCTCGTATATGGAGGTGACAAAGAGCTAGTCGTAAATGGTTACGTCGATGCAAGCTTTGACACTGATCCGGAAGATTCTAAATCGCAAACCGCATACGTGTTTTTATTAAACGGTGGAGCTGTAAGTTGGTGCAGTTTTGAACAAAGCGTCGTGGCGGGATCTACATGTGAAGCGGAGTACATAGCTGCTTCGGAAGCAGCAAATGAAGGAGTCTGGATGAAGGAGTTCATTTCCGATCTAGGTGTCATACCTAGTGCATCGGGACCAATGAAGATCTTCTGTGACAATACTGGTGCAATTGCCTTGGCAAAGGAATCCAGATTTCACAAGAGGACCAAGCACATCAAGAGACACTTCAATTCCATCCGGGACCAAGTCTAGGTGGGAGACATAGATATTTTTATGAGGACATCAATACCATTGTTACACCCACAGCCCCTGCTGCTATACATACTGGACCAATTACTAGAGCTCACGCATGCCAACTAAATTACCAGGTACTTCCGTTTCTTGGTAATGATTCTAATGTTCATGAGAATATGATGCTGCCTAAATTGGATACATTTGTTTTGCTTACAAATGAAGGGCCTAGTTTGGAGAAGGATGAACATTGGAGCAAGAGAAAGCATGGAGATGATGGCATGCGCAAGGGGAACAAGAACGGAGTTACGAGTGATGATTTCAGGTCTTTGAAGCCACCATAATGAGTGCATGAAGCCTTGGACGAAATATACAAGATGCCACTTCATAAATTTCGTCCAGAGGCTATTATAGGTGCTGCGTCACCTTTTTATTGGGCCAGGCCCATGTAATTTCGAAATATATAAGTATAGGCTATTTTTAGAGTCCGTATGTGTGGGGAAACAAGAGATAGGGTTGATTTCGGACCCCTCCACCAAGGGCCACGAAATTCCCCCTCTCTTCCTCCATATATACAGCCCTTAGGACACCGTTTAGACTTTGGGTTTTGTTTAGATTAAAGTTCGCCATAGCTGCAACTTTGTGTACTTCGTTTGTGTTCAACGACCAGACAGAGGCGTCACAGAACCCCACCTTGATCAATAAAGCTTTCATCTTATATTCGCAATATCCAGATTGCAATCTCAGTTTCTTACTTGTTCTTCGTTTGTTCGCAGGAAACAGACCCTCGTGGTCAGGTTGATCGTGCTCCAGCGTGGTCAATAACCTCTCGGAGTTGGTTTAGCGATTGCTAAGGCGCGACGTCCTCGCACGTTCGTAGTCGGATCGTCAAAGTCGACTTCCACCAAAGCGAAATCCATCATCTCATCGAAAGACGGGACACCGTTGCCCCTATCAAGTGGTATCAGATTTCTAGGTTGCTCGGTGAGATTTTACAGTTTTTCGTAGTTTAGATCGAGTCTGTTCTTCATACCTACAGTCCATGAAAAAGCCAAAAAAAAGGGTTAGTTCATCATATCCGAACCAATATGAGCCTTTGCATAATCTTTTTAGTGTTTTGCTTTGTTGAATTTGCGGTTGCATCGTCGTGTCTAGTTGCTGGTCTTAGCGTCTAGTCTTTTAGAGTTTCGAGTTCTGGTCATAAGTTGTCACGCCGCCACCGCACCATCATCATCGCCCCTGCCACCTACCACCACCGCTCCGAATCCGTATCCATATACCACCACCAATCCGTGTCCATATACCACCACCGATCCATATCCATATACTACCACCACTACCACCACCGCTGCCATATACCACCACCATATATCCACCACCAATCTGAGTTCCTTGCATATTAGGTTTGTTTTCGAGATCCATCTAGTTTCCGATTCGTGTTTCCTTGCCGGAGTAGGTTTCGGGGAAAAAAAGAGAGTCCGAAAACCACCCTCCGTTTAGGCCCAAAATTTTCCGAAAACGCATTTGTCGAAAAAATTTCTGGCTATCCTATTTTTAGGTGTTTCTAAGCGTATTGAGACAGTCGCCGTTATAGAAAGGTTTTTTGACCCGTTTCCAGTTTTTGGGTCCGGGCAGTCGAAAAAAAAACTTTTGGTCAAAAAAATTTCGTGCCCATCCTGTCAGTTTGACCTGGGAAGAGTTTTGAGACACTCGCCATTATAGTGATTTTTCGCAAAAAAAAGCAGCGCAAAAAAAAGAGCGCAAAAAAAAGCGATTTTTTTCCAGAGTGTGCTTTTCCCTTGTTTACGTGCAGCGCCGTGATTTTGTTAGTGTTCTAGGCTCGCGTCTCTAGCACGGTCTAGCCTAGGACCAACACAGTACCGTCGTTGAGCGTTTATTCAACTTTGCATTTCTGAATTGATTATTGCTGACCCCTTTTGCTACCATATTATAAGCCTTCCCAGCTCCACATACATCTACGTCGTGCATTTGACTCTCCCTGGTAATCGCTCTATCCAAGCTTTGAGAGTTTTGACTACAACGGTTGCCGATCACCGTCTATTGCTGGGTAAGAACTGGTAAGAATTTGAGTTTTGCTTGACGGATTTGTGACACCCACCACCACCACTTGTTCGTAGTCTGTAGGATCATATTCTTGTGTCTTTCTATTGCTGCTAACCATGCCAGGATCACAAGCCGACGAGATTGACTGGGAGAACTTATCGAACAAGGAGCTTCATGATAAGTTTCAGCAAATGATGAATGAACAGGTGCAAGATGTGTTGAACAATTTTGAAGAGGCCATGGAGAAGATCACTGGCCTTGAGAAGACGTTCGAAACAAAGCTCGAAACAGATTTAATGAACTGCTTGCGCGTCTTCCACCACCGGTTGCACCTGCTGCACCTCTGCAACAACAACAACAACAATTACCTCCAGGCCGCGAAACAGCCCTCCGCCGAGCGAGCCGTGTACTTCTTCGGCCTGGCCAAACTGTTGGTGCGGCTGTTGATACTTCTGTGGCTCCTTCTGCTGATGCGGAGGATGATGAATATGCGGGCGATTATGAGGATGAGGTTGATCAAAATCAGAACTACGTGCAGCCACCAGCACCACCACCAGCAGGTCGACCTCATGTATATATTCGCAATGGTAGGCCTGCACCACCACCTCAGGTACGAGATGATGTCCATATTCCTAAACTAAAATTGAATATTCCACCATTTGTGGGTAGATATATTCCTGATATATATCTTACTTGGGAGTTAGAAACTGAACAACGATGTACATGTTTACAATATCCTGAGGAGAGACGGTTGCTGCTGCTGTTTGTGCTTTCACTAGTTTTGCATGTGTATGGTGGTCTGAACATTGTAGATTATATCCTATTCCAACTACTTGGGCTGCTTTGAAAACTGCTATGCGTACGCGTTGGGTTCCACCATATTATCAACGTGAATTGCTTCAAAAATTGCAGCGTTTAAGACAAGGAAAAAATTCTGTAGAAGAATATTATCAGGAATTACAAACTGGCATGATTAGATGTGGTATTGTTGAGGAGAATGAAGCTATGCTTGCACGTTTTCTGGGTGGATTAAATAGAGAGATTCAGACCATTCTAGACTATAAGGAGTATACTAATATCACTCGTTTATTCCATCTTGCTTGTAAAGCTGAACGTGAAGTGCAGGATCGACAAGCATTGGGGCGAACTAACTTTTCTGCAGGCCGACCTTCATCATGGACACCGCGTGCATCTTCTACTTCAACTGCACCAGCACCTCCATCAGGTGCCACCTCCAGTCGTGATACAAGAAAACAGGCACAACCACCATTATCTGCCAAGAGCGCACCTGCGGGGCCTGCACAACGTTCTTCTTCTTCCATAGCATCAACAGGGCACACAAGTGATATTATTTGTCATCGTTGTAAGGGAGGAGGTCATTATGCGAGAGAATGCAAATCTCAGCGTGTGATGATTGAAGGAAATATGCCCTAGAGGCAATAATAAAGTTATTATTTATTTCCTTATTTCATGATAAATGTTTATTATTCATGCTAGAATTGTATTAACCGGAAACATAATACATGTGTGAATACATAGACAAACATAGTGTCACTAGTATGCCTCTACTTGACTAGCTTGTTGATCAAAGATGGTTATGTTTCCTAACCATAGACATGTGTTGTCATTTGATTAATGTGATCACATCATTAGGAGAATGATGTGATTGACATGACCCATTCCGTTAGCCTAGCACTTGATCATTTAGTATATTGCTATTGCTTTCTTCATGACTTATACATGTTCCTGTAACTATGAGATTATGCAACTCCCGTTTACCGGAGGAACACTTTGGGTGCTACCAAATGTCACAACGTAACTGGGTGATTATAAAGGAGTACTACAGGTGTCTCCAAAGGTACATGTTGGGTTGGCGTATTTCAAGATTAGGTTTTGTCATTCCGATTGTCGGAGAGGTATCTCTGGGCCCTCTCGGTAATGCACATCACTATAAGCCTTGCAAGCAATGTGGCCAATGAGTTGGTTACGGAATGATGCATTACGAAACGAGTAAAGAGACTTGCCGGTAACGAGATTGAACTAGGTATTGAGATACCGACGATCGAATCTTGGGCAAGTAACATATCGATGATAAAGGGAACAACGTATGTTGTTATGCGGTTTGACCGATAAAGATCTTCGTAGAATATGTGGGAGTCAATATGGGCATCCAGGTCCCGCTTTTGGTTATTGACCGAGAATAGTTCTAGGTCATGTCTACATAGTTCTCGAACCCGTAGGGTCCGCACGCTTAAGGTTTCGATGACAGTTATATTATGAGTTTATGTGTTTTGATGTATCGAAGGAGTTCGGAGTCCTGGATGAGATCGGGGAGATGACGAGGAGTCTCGAAATGGTCGAGACGTAAAGATCGATATATTGGACGACTATATTCGGAGTTCGAAAAGGTTCCAAGTGATTCGGGTATTTTTCGAAGTACCGGAGAGTTACGGGAATTCGCCGGGGAGTATATGGGCCTTATTGGGCTTTAGGGGAAAGAGAGAGGAGAGGTTGGGCGCCCCCCAAGGCCTAGTCCGAATTGGACTAGGGGGAGGGGCTGCGCCCCCTCCTTCCTTCTCTTCTCTTCCCCCTTTCCTTGACTCCTACTCCTACTACTTGGAAGGGGGGAATCCTACTCCCGGTGGGAGTAGGACTCCTCCTTGGTGCGCCTCCTCCTAGGCCGGCCACCCCCTCCCTTGCTCCTTTATATACGGGGGCAGGGGGCACCCTAGGACACACAAGTTGATCTATGGGTCATTCCTTAGCCGTGTGCGGTGCCCCCCTCCACCATATTCCACCTCGGTCATATCGTCGTGGAGTTTAGGAGAAGCCCTGCGCCGGTAGAGCATCATCATCGTCACCACGCCGTCGTGCTGACGGAACTCATCCCCGACACTTTGCTGGATTGGAGTCCGGGGATCGTCATCGAGCTGAACGTGTGCTGAACTCGGAGGTGCCGTACGTTTGGTACTTGGATCGGTCGGATCGTGAAGACGTACGACTACATCAACCGCGTTGTCATAACGCTTTTGCTTACGGTCTACGAGGGTACATGGACAACACTCTCCCCTCTTGTTGCTATGCCATCACCATGATCTTGCGTGTGCGTAGGAAATTTTTTGAAATTACTACGTTCCCCAACAGTGGCATCCGAGCCTAGGTTTTATGCGTTGATGTTATATGCACGAGTAGAACACAAGTGAGTTGTGGGCGATACAAGTCATACTGCTTACCAGCATGTCATACTTTGGTTCAGCGGTATTGTTGGATGAAGCGGCCCGGATCGACATTACGCGTACGCTTACGCGAGACTGGTTTTACCGCCGTGCTTTGCACACAGGTGACTAGCGGGTGTCAGTTTCTCCAACTTTAGTTGAACCGAGTGTGGCTACGCCCGGTCCTTGCGAAGGTTAAAACAGCACTAACTTGACGAACTATCGTTGTGGCTTTGATGCGTAGATAAGAACGGTTCTTGCTAAGCCCGTAGCAGCCACGCAAAATTTTGCAACAACAAAGTAGAGGACGTCTAACTTGTTTTTGCAGGGCATGTTGTGATGTGATATGGTCAAGACGTGATGCTATATTTTATTGTATGAGATGATCAGGTTTTGTAATCGAAGTTATCGGCAACTGGCAGGAGCCATATGGTTGTCGCTTTATTGTATGAAATGCAAACGCCCTGTAATTGCTTTACTTTGTCACTAAGCGGTAGCGATAGTCGTAGAAGCAATAGATGGCGTAAACGACAATGATGCTACGATGGAGATCAAGGTGTCGCGCCGGTGACGATGGTGATCACGATGGTGCTTCGGAGATGGAGATCACAAGCACAAGATGATGATGGCCATATCATATCATTTATATTGATTGCATGTGATGTTTATCCTTTATGCATCTTATCTTACTTTGATTGATGGTAGCATTTTAAGATGATCTCTCACTAATTATCAAGAAGTGTTCTCCCTGAGTATGCACCGTTGCGAAAGTTCTTCGTGCTGAGACACCACGTGATGATCGGGTGTGATAGGCTCTACGTTGAAATACAACGGGTGCAAAATAGTTGCACACGCGGAATACTCAGGTTAAACTTGACGAGCCTAGCATATACAGATATGGCCTCGGAACACGGAGACCGAAAGGTCGAGCGTGAATCATATAGTAGATATGATCAACATAGTGATGTTCACCATTGAAAACTACTCCATCTCACGTGATGATCGGACATGGTTTAGTTGATTTGGATCACGTGATCACTTAGATGACTAGAGAGATGTCTGTCTAAGTGGGAGTTCTTAAGTAATATGATTAATTGAACTTAAATTTATCATGAACTTAGTCCTGGTAGTATTTTGCAAATTATGTTGTAGATCAATAGCTCGAGTTGTTGCTTTCATATGTTTGTTTTGATATGTTCCTAGAGAAAATTGTGTTGAAAGATGTTAGTAGCAATGATGCGGATTGGATCCGTTATCTGAGGTTTATCCTCATTGCTGCACAGAAGAATTATGTCCTTGATGCACCGCTAGGTGACAAACCTATTGCAGGAGCAGATGCAGACGTTATGAACGTTTGGCTAGCTCAATATGATGACTACTTGATAGTTTAGTGCACCATGCTTAACGGTTTAGAATCGGGACTTCAAAGACGTTTTGAACATCATGGACCATATGAGATGTTCCAGGAGTTGAAGTTAATATTTCCAGCAAATACCCGAGTTGAGAGATATGAAGTCTCCAACAAGTTCTATAGCTAAAAGATGAAGGAGAATCGCTCAACTAGTGAGCATGTGCTCAGATTGTCTGGGTACTTCAATCGCTTGAATCAAGTAGGAGTTAATCTTCCAGATAAGATACTGATTGACAGAATTCTCTAGTCACCATCACTAAGTTACTAGAACTTCGTGATGAACTATAGTATGCAAGGGATGACGAAAACGATTCCCGAGCTCTTCGTAATGCTGAAATCGACGAAGGTAGAAATCAAGAAAGAGCATCAAGTGTCGATGATTGACAAGACCACTAGTTTCAAGAAAAGGGCAAAGGAAAAGAAAGGAAAACTTCAAGTAGAATGGCAAACAAGTTTTCACTCCCGTGAAGAAGACCAAAGCTGGACCAAAGCCTGAAACTGAGTGTTAACACAGCAAAGGAAATGTTCACTGGAAGCGGAAATGCCCTGAATATTTGGTGGATAAGAAGGATGGCAAAGTGAACAAGGGTATATTTGATATACAGGTTATTGATGTGTGCCTTACTAGTGTTTATAGTAGCCCCTGAGTATTTGATACTTGTTCGGTTGCTAAGATTAGTAACTCGAAACAGGAGTTACAGAATAAACAGAGACTAGTTGAGGGTGAAGTGACGATGTGTGTTGGAAGTGGTTCCAAGATTGATATGATCATCATCGCACACTCCCTATACTTTCGGGATTAGTGTTAAACCTAAATAAATGTTATTTGGCGTTTGCGTTGAGTATGAATATGATTTGATCATGCTTATTGCAATACGGTTATTCATTTAAAGTCAAAGAATAATTGTTGTTCTGTTTACATGAATAAAACCTTCAATGGTCATACACCCAATGAAAAATAGTTTGTTGGATCTCGATCATAGTGATACACATATTCATAATGTTGAAGCCAAAAGATGCAAAGTTAATAATGATAGTGCAACTTATTTGTGGCACTGCCGTTTGGGTCATATCGGTGTAAAGCGCATGAAGAAACTCCATAAAGATGGATTTTCAGAATCACTTGGTTATGAATCATTTGATGCTTGCGAACCGTGCCTATTGGGAAAGATGACTAAAACTCCGTTCTCCGAAACAATGGAACGAGCTACTGACTTATTGGAAATAATACATACCGATGTATGCGATCCAATGAGTGTTGATGCTCATGGCAAGTATCGTTATTTTCTGACCTTCACAGATGATTTGAGCACATATGGGTATATCTACTTGATGAAACATAAGTCTGAAATAGTTGAAAGGTTCAAAGAATTTCAGAGTGAAGTGGAAAAATCATCGTAACAAGAAAATAAAGTTTCTGCGATCTGATCATGGAGACGAATATTTGAGTTACGAGTTTAGTCTTCAATTAAAATAATGTGGAATAGTTTCACAGCTCACGCCACCTGGAACACCACAATGTTATGGTGTGTCCGAACGTCGTAACCGCACTTTATTGGATATGGTGCGATCTATGATGTCTCTTACTGATTTAGCACTATTGTTTTGGGGTTATGCATTAGAGACAGCTGCATTCACGTTAAAAGGGCATCATCTAAATCCGTTGAGATGACACCGTATGAACTATGGTTTAGCAGTAAACGTAAGCTGTCGTTTCTTAAAGTTTGGAGTTGCGATGCTTATATGAAAAAAGGTTTTCAACCTGATAAGCTCAAACCCAAATCGGAGAAGTGCGTCTTCATAGAGTACCCAAAGGAAACTGTTGGGTACTCCTTCTATCACAGATCCGAAGGCAAAACATTCGTTGCTAAGAATGGATCCTTTCTAGAGAAGGAGTTTCTCTCGAAAGAAGTGAGTGGGAGGAAAGTAGAACTTGATGAGGTAACTGTACCTGCTCCCGAATTGGAAAGTAGTTCATCACAGAAATCAATTCCAGTGATTCCTACACCAATTAGTGAGGAAGCTAATGATGATGATCATGAAACTTCAGATCAAGTTACTACAGAACCTCGTAGGTCTTCCAGAGTATGGTCCGCACCAGAGTGGTACGGTAATCCTGTTCTGAAAGTCATGTTACTAGACCATGATAAACCTACAAACTATGAGGAAGCGATGATGAGCCCAGATTCCGCGAAATGGCTTGAGGCCATGAAATCTGAGATGAGACCCATGTATGAGAACAAAGTGTGGACTTTGGTGGAGTTGCCCGATGATCGGCAAGCCATAGAAAATAAATGGATCTTCAAGAGGAAGACGGACGCTGATAGTAGTGTTACTATCTACAAAGCTAGACTTGTCGAAAAAGGTTTTTTGACAAAGTTCAAGGTGTTGAATACAATGAGATTTTCTCACTCGTATCGATGCTTAAAAGTCTGTCCGAATCATGTTAGCAATTGCCACATTTTATGAAATTTGGCAAATGGATGTCAAAACTACATTCCTTAATGGATTTTTTTTAAAGAAGAGTTGTATATGATGCAACCAGAAAGTTTTGTTAATCCTAAAGGTGCTAACAAAATGTGCAAGCTCCAGTGATCCATCAATGGACTGGTGCAAGCATCTCGGAGTTGGAATATACGCTTTGATGAGTTGATCAAAGCATATGGTTTTACACAGACTTTTGGAAAGGCATGTATTTACAAGAAAGTGAGTGGGAACACTACAGCCTTTCTGATAAGTATATGTGAATGACATATTATTAATTGGAAATGATGTAGAATTTTCTGGAAAGCATAAAGGATTGTTTGAAAGGAGTTTTTCAAAGAAAGACCTCGGTGAAGCTGCTTACACATTGAGCATCAAGATCTATATAGATAGATCAAGATGCTTGATAAGTTTTTTCAATGAGTACATACCTTGATAATTTTTTTTGAAGTAGTTCAAAATGGAACAGTCAAAGAAGGAGTTCTTGCCTGTGTTGCAAGGTGTGAAATTGAGTAAGACTCAAGACCCGACCATGGCAAAAAATAGAAAGAGAATGAAAATTCATTCCCTATGCCTCAGTCATAGGTTCTATAAAGTATGCTATGCTGTGAACCAGACATATTGTATACCTTGCTCTAATTTTGGCAAAGGAATATAATTTTGATCTAATAGTAGATCACTGGACAGCGGTCAAGAATTATCCTTAGTGAGAACTAAGGGAATATTTCTCGATTATGGAGGTGATAAAAAAGCCCGTCGTAAAGAGTTACATTGGTGCAATCTTTTACACCGATCCAGATGACTCTAAGTCTCAATCTAGATACATATTGAAAGTGGGAGCAATTAGCTAGAGTAGCTCCGTGCAGAGCATTATAGACATAGAATATTTGCAAAATACATACGGCTCTGAATATGACAGACCCATCGACCAAGCTTCTCTCATGAGCAAAACATCATCACACCTTAGTACTCTTTGGGTGTTAATCACATAGAGATGTGAACTAGATTATTGACTCTAGTAAACCCTTTGGGTGTTGGTCACATGACGATGTGAACTATGGGTGTTAATCATATACAGATATGAATATTGGTGTTAAATCACATGGCGATGTGAACTAGATTATTGACTCTAGTGCAAGTGGGAGACTGAAGGAAATATGCCCTAGAGGCAATAATAAAGTTATTATTTATTTCCTTATTTCATGATAAATGTTTATTATTCATGCTAGAATTGTATTAACCGGAAACATAATACATGTGTGAATACATAGACTAACATAGTGTCACTAGTATGCCTCTACTTGACTAGCTTGTTGATCAAAGATGGTTATGTTTCCTAACCATAGACATGTGTTGTCATTTGATTAATGGGATCACATCATTAGGAGAATGATGTGATTGACATGACCCATTCCGTTAGCCTAGCACTTGATCGTTTAGTATATTGCTATTGCTTTCTTCATGACTTATACATGTTCCTGTAACTATGAGATTATGCAACTCCCGTTTACCGGAGGAACACTTTGGGTGCTACCAAACGTCACAACGTAACTGGGTGATTATAAAGGAGTACTACAGGTGTCTCCAAAGGTACATGTTGGGTTGGCGTATTTCGAGATTAGGTTTTGTCACTCCGATTGTCGGAGAGGTATCTCTGGGCCCTCTCGGTAATGCACATCACTATAAGCCTTGCAAGCAATGTGGCCAATGAGTTGGTTACGGAATGATGCATTACGAAACAAGTAAAGAGACTTGCCGGTAACGAGATTGAACTAGGTATTGAGATACCGACGATCGAATCTCGGGCAAGTAACATACCGATGACAAAGGGAACAACGTATGTTGTTATGAGGTTTGACCGATAAAGATCTTCGTAGAATATGTGGGAGTCAATATGGGCATCCAGGTCCCGGCATTGGTTATTGACCGATAATAGTTCTAGGTCATGTCTACATAGTTCTCGAACCCGTAGGGTCCGCACGCTTAAGGTTTCGATGACAGTTATATTATGAGTTTATGTGTTTTGATGTACCGAAAGAGTTCAGTGTCCCGGATGAGATCGGGGACATGACGAGGAGTCTCGAAATGGTCGAGACGTAAAGATTGATATATTGGACGACTCAGAGTTCAGAAAGGTTCCGAGTGATTCGGGTATTTTTCGAAGTACCGAAGAGTTACGGGAATTCGTCGGGGAGTATATGGGCCTTATTGGGCTTTAGGGGAAAGAGAGAGGAGAGGTTGGGCGCCCCCCCAAGGCCTAGTCCGAATTGGACTAGGGGGAGGGGCTGCGCCCCCTCCTTCCTTCTCTTCTCTTCCCCCTTTCCTTGACTCCTACTCCTACTACTTGGAAGAGGGGGGGGATCCTACTCCCGGTGGGAGTAGGACTCCTCCTTGGTGCGCCTCCTCCTAGGCCGGCCACCCCCTCCCTTGCTCCTTTATATACGGGGGCAGGGGTGCACCCTAGGACACACAAGTTGATCTACGGGTCATTCCTTAGCCGTGTGTGGTGCCCCCCTCCACCATATTCCACCTCGGTCATATCGTCGTGGAGTTTAGGCGAAGCCCTGCGCCAGTAGAGCATCATCATCGTCACCATGCCATCGTGCTGACGGAACTCATCCCCGACACTTTGCTGGATCGGAGTCCGGGGATCGTCATCGAGCTGAACGTGTGCTGAACTCGGAGGTGCCGTACGTTCGGTACTTGGATCGGTCGGATCGTGAAGACGTACGAGTACATCAACCGCGTTGTCATAACGCTTCCGCTTACGGTCTACGAGGGTACGTGGACAACACTCTCCCCTCTTGTTGCTATGCCATCACCATGATCTTGCGTGTGCGTAGGAAATTTTTTGAAATTACTACGTTCCCCAACAATGATTGCTACCAAGGATGGTGGGTATGAGTCCGCTAGTGACTATGATGAGGAGACTTTGGCTCTTATTACACGTGAAGAACATGGTGGAGATGATTCTGATCATGAGACGCAATACATGGCTCCTGAAGACGCTGACAGGTATGAATGTTTAGTTTCTCAACGTGTTCTGAGTGTGCAGGTCACACAAGCTGAGCAAAATCAGAGGCACAATTTGTTCCATACCAAGGGAGTTGTAAAGGAACGTTCTGTGCGCGTCATCATAGACAGAGGGAGCTGCAACAACTTGGCTAGCATGGAGATGGTGGAGAAGCTTTCTCTCACCACAAGACCACATCCACATCCTTACTACATCCAATGGTTCAACAACAGTGGCAAGGTTAAGGTAACACGTACTGTTCGTGTGCATTTTAGTATCTCTACATATGCTAATTATGTTGATTGCGATGTGGTACTTATGCAAGCATGTTCCTTATTACTTCGTAGACCATGGCAATTTGATAAAAATTCTGTACACCATGGTAGAAACAATCAGTATACTCTTGTTCATAAGGGTAAAAATATTACTTTGCTTCCTATGACTCCTGATTCCATTTTGAAAGATGATATTAATAGAGCTAATAAAGCAAAACAGGAGAAGAATAAGAGTGAAAATCAGATTGTGGCAAAAGAATTTGAGTAACAAATGAAGCCTACTAATAAACCATCTAGTGTTGCTTCTGAAATTAAATTGAAAAGTGCATGTTTATTTGCCACCAAATCTGATATTGATGAGCTAGATTTCAGCAAATCTGTTTGCTATGCTTTTGTGTGCAAAGAGGCATTATTTTCATTCGAGGACGTGCCTTCCTCTTTGCCTCCTGCTGTCACTAACATTTTGCAGGAGTTCGCTGACGTCTTTCCACAAGACGTGCCACCGGGATTACCGCCTATTCGAGGGATTGAGCATCAGATTGACTTAATTCCCGGTGCTTCACTGCCAAACCGTGCGCCTACCGTACCAATCCAGAGGAGACAAAGGAGATTATGCGTCAAGTACAAGAGCTTCTCGACAAAGGTTATATACGCGAATCCCTTAGTCCTTATGCTGTTCCTATTATTCTAGTGCCGAAAAAGGATGGTACATCACGTATGTGTGTTGATTGTAGAGGCATTAATAATATTACTATTCGTTATCGTCATCCTATTCCTAGGCTAGATGATATGCTTGATGAATTGAGTGGCTCTACAATATTCTCAAAAGTTGATTTGCGTAGTGGATACCATCAAATTCGTATGAAATTGAGAGATGAATGGAAAACAGCATTTAAAACTAAGTTTGGATTATATGAGTGGTTAGTCATGCCTTTTGGTTTAACTAATGCACCTAGTACTTTCATGAGATTAATGAACAAAGTTTTACGTGCTTTCATTGGACGATTTGTGGTGGTTTACTTTGATGACATATTGATTTATAGCAGATCTTTGGAGGAACATTTGGAACATTTATGTGCTGTTTTTATTGATCTACGTGATGCACGTTTGTTTGGTAACCTTGGGAAGTGCACCTTTTGCACGGACCGAGTATCTTTTCTTGGCTATGTTGTTACTCCACAGGGAATTGAAGTTGATAAAGCCAAGATTGACGCTATTGAGAGTTGGTGGCAGCCCAAAACGGTCACACAAGTGAGGAGTTTTCTTGGCCTCGCTGGATTCTATAGGCGTTTTGTGAGAGATTTCAGCACCATTGCTGCGCCTCTCAATGAGCTTACAAAGAAAGATGTGCCTTTTCTTTGGGGTACCGCACAGGAAGAAGCCTTCACAGTATTGAAAGATAAGTTGACACATGCTCCTTTACTCCAACTTCCTGATTTTAATAAGACTTTTGAGCTTGAATGTGATGCTAGTGGAATTGGATTAGGAGGTGTGTTATTACAAGATGGGAAACCTGTTGCATATTTTTCTGAAAAATTGAGTGGGCCTAGTCTGAATTATTCTACTTATGATAAAGAATTATATGCTCTTGTTCGGACTTTAGAAACATGGCAACATTATTTATGGCCCAAAGAATTTGTTATACATTCTGATCATGAATCTTTGAAATATATTAAAAGTCAAGCTAAACTGAATCGTAGACATGCGAAATGGGTTGAATTCATTGAGACTTTCCCTTATGTCATTAAACACAAGAAGGGAAAAGAAAATGTTATTGCTGATGCATTATCTCGTCGCTATACTATGCTTTCACAACTTGACTTCAAAATATTTGGTTTGGAGACCATCAAAGATCAATATGTGCATGATGCTGATTTTAAAGATGTAATGCAGAATTGTAAAGAAGGAAGAATGTGGAACAAGTTCGTCGTTAACGATGGATTTGTGTTTCGTGCTAACAAGCTATGCATTCCAGCTAGCCCTGTTCATCTTTTGTTGTTGCAGGAGGTGCATGGAGGAGGATTAATGGGACACTTTGGCGTGAAGAAGACGGAGGACGTACTTGCTACACATTCTTTTGGCCAAAGATGAGATGGGATGTTGAGCGTTTTATTGCTTGCTGCACTACATGTCAAAAAGCTAAGTCACGACTCAATCCTCATGGTTTATATATGCCTTTGCCTGTACCTAGTGTTCCTTGGGAGGATATATCTATGGACTTTGTTTTAGGTTTACCTCGAACAAAGAAGGGGAGGGATAGCATATTTGTTGTCATGGATAGATTCTCGAAAATGGCACACTTTATACCATGTCATAAAAGCGATGATGCTGTTAATGTTGCTGATTTGTTCTTTCGTGAAATTATTCGCTTGCATGTTGTGCCAAATACCATTGTTTCAGATCGTGATACTAAATTTCTTAGCCACTTTTGGAGATGTTTATGGGCTAATTTGGGGACTAAACTGCTTTTTAGTACTACTTGTCACCCCCAAACTGATGGACAAGCTGAAGTAGTCAATAGAACATTGTCTACTATGCTTAGGGCTATTTTGAAGAATAATAAGAAAATGTGGGAGGAATGCTTGCCTCATATTGAATTTGCTTATAATCGTTCATTGCATTCTACTACTAAGATGTGCCCTTTTGAAGTTGTGTATGGTTTCCTACCTCGTGCACCTATTGATTTGTTGCCTCTTCCATCTTCGGAGAAGGTTAATTTTGATGCTAAACAACGTGCTGAATTGGTTTTAAAAATGCATGAGTTAACTAAGGAAAACATTGAGCGTATGAATGCTAAATATAAACTTGCTGGAGATAAGGGTAGAAAACATGTTGTGTTTGCACCTGGAGATCTTGTTTGGTTACATTTGTGTAAAGATAGATTTCCTGATTTGCGCAATCAAAGCTAATGCCACGTGCTGATGGTCCCTTTAAGGTGTTAGAGAAAATAAATGATAATGCATACAAACTTGAGCTGCCTGCAAATTTTGGGGTTAGTCCTACTTTTAACATTGCAGATTTGAAGCCTTATTTGGGTGAGGAAGATGAACTTCCGTCGAGGACGACTTCATTTCAAGAAGGGGAGGATGATGAGGACATCAATACCATTGTTACACCCACAGCCCCTGTTGCTATACATACTGGACCAATTACTAGAGCTCGCGCACGCCAACTAAATTACCAGGTACTTTCGTTTCTTGGTAATGATTCTAATGTTCATGAGAATATGATGCTGCCTAAATTGGATACATTTGTTTTGCTTACAAATGAAGGGCCTAGCTTGGAGAAGGATGAACATTGGAGCAATAGAAAGCATGAAGATGATGGCATGTGCAAGGGGAACAAGAACGGAGTTACGAGTGATGATTTCAGGTCTTTGAAGCCACCATAATGAGTGCATGAAGCCTTGGACGAAATATACAAGATGCCACTTCATAAATTTCGTCCAGAGGCTATTATAGGTGCTGCGTCACCTTTTTATTGGGCCAGGCCCATGTAATTTCTAAATACATAAGTATAGGCTATTTTTAGAGTCCGTATGTGTGGGGAAACAAGAGATAGGGTTGATTTCGGACCCCTCCACCAAGGGCCACGAAATTCCCCCTCTCTTCCTCCACATATACAACCCTTAGGGCACCGTTTAGACTTCGGGTTTTGTTTAGATTAAAGTTCGCCATAGCTGCAACTTTGCGTACTTCGTTTGTGTTCAACGACCAGACAGAGGCGTCACAGAACCCCACCTTGATCAATAAAGCTTTCATCTTATATTCGCAATATCCAGATCGTAATCTCAGTTTCTTCCTTGTTCTTCGTTTGCTCGCAGGAAACAGACCCTCGTGGTCAGCTTGATCGTGCTCCGGCGTGGTCAATAACCTCTCGGAGTTGGTTTAGCGATTGCTAAGGCGCAACGTCCTCGCACGTTCGTAGTCGGATTGTCAAAGTCGACTTCCACCAAAGCGAAATCCATCATCTCATCGAAAGACGGGACACCGTTGCCCCTATCAGATTTGCAAGATACATACGGATCTGAATGTTGCAGACCCATTGACTAAGCCTCTTCCATGAGCAAAACATGATCAGCACCAAGACTCCATGGGTGTTAGAATCATTACTGTGTAATCTAGATTAGTGACTCTAGTGCAAGTGGGAGACTGAAGGAAATATGCCCTAGAGGCAATAATAAAGTTATTATTTATTTCCTCATATCATGATAAATGTTTATTATTCATGCTAGAATTGTATTAACCGGAAACATAATACATGTGTGAATACATAGACTAACATAACGCACTAGTATGCCTCTACTTGACTAGCTCATTAATCAAAGATGGTTATGTTTCCTAACCATAGACATGTGTTGTCATTTGATTAACGGGATCACATCATTAGGAGAATGATGTGATTGACATGACCCATTCCGTTAGCCTAGCACTTGATCGTTTAGTATATTGCTATTGCTTTCTTCATGACTTATACATGTTCCTGTAACTATGAGATTATGCAACTCCCGTTTACCGGAGGAACACTTTGGGTGCTACCAAACGTCACAACGTAACTGGGTGATTATAAAGGAGTACTACAGGTGTCTCCGAAGGTACATGTTGGGTTGGCGTATTTCGAGATTAGATTTTGTCACTCCAATTGTCGGAGAGGTATCTCTGGGCCCTCTCGGTAATGCACATCACTATAAGCCTTGCAAGCAATGTAGCTAATGAGTTAGTTACGGAATGATGCATTACGTAACGAGTAAAGAGACTTGCCGGTAACGAGATTGAACTAGGTATTGGATACCGACGATCGAATCTCGGGGAAGTAACATACCGATGACAAAGGGAACAACATATGTTGTTATGCGGTTTAACCGATAAAGATCTTCGTAGAATATGTAGGAGCCAATATGGGCATCCAGGTTCTGCTATTGGTTATTGACCGAGAATAGTTCTAGGTCATGTCTACATAGTTCTCGAACCCGTAGGGTCCGCACGCTTAACGTTACGATGACAATTTCATTATGAGTTTATAAGTTTTGATGTACCAAATTTTGTTCGGAGTCCTGGATGTGATCATGGACATGACGAGGAGTCTCGAAATGGTCGAGACATAAAGATTGATATATTGGAAGCCTATGTTTGGACATCGGAAGTGTTCCGGGTGAAATCGGCATTTTACTGGAGTACCGGGAGGTTACCGGAACCCCCCGGTGACCTAATGGGCCTTAGTGGGACTAGTGGAGGAAGAGGAGAAGGGACCAAGGGGTAGCCGCGCGCCCCTCCCCCCCAAGTCCGAATAGGACAAGGAAGGGGGCGGCGCCCCCCCTTTCCTTCCCCCCCTCTCCTCCTTCCCCCAAGTCCTAGTCCAACTAAGGAAGGGGGGAGTCTTACTCCCGGTGGGAGTAGGAATCCTCCGGCGCGCCTCCTCCTAGGGCCGGCCGCA
>NC_041389.1:240827745-240839271 GCF_002162155.2 Triticum dicoccoides
CGTTGCTCCTTTATATACGGGGGCAGGGGGCACCCTAGAGACACACAAGTTGATCTACAGATCGTTCCTTAGCCGTGTGCGGTGCCCCCCTCCACCATATTCCACCTCGGTCATATCGTCGTGGAGTTTAGGCGAAGCCCTGCGCCGGTAGAGCATCATCATCGTCACCACACCGTCGTGCTGACGGAACTCATCCCCGACACTTTGCTGGATCGGAGTCTGGGGATCGTCATCGAGCTGAACGTGTGCTGAACTCAGAGGTGCCGTACATTCGGTACTTGAATCGGTCAGATCGTGAAGACGTACGACTACATCAACCGCGTTGTCATAACGCTTCCGCTTACGGTCTACGAGGGTACGTGGACAACACTCTCCCCTCTCGTTGCTATGCCATCACCATGATCTTGCGTGTACGTAGGAATTTTTTTGAAATTACTACGTTCCCCAACACTCCCCATCTAGTCTGAATTGGACAAGGAGGGGGGCGGCGCCCCCCTTTCCTTCCTCCTCTCTCCTTCCCTTCCCCCTTCTCCTACTTCTACTAGGAAAGAAAGAGTCCTACTCCCGGTGAGAGTAGGACTCCCCCCTTGGCGCGCCCTCCTCCTTGGCCGGCCGCTTCCCCCTAGCTCCTTTATATATGGGGGCAGGGGGGCACCCCAAGACACACAAGTTGATCATTGATCTTTAGCCGTGTGCGGTGCCCCCCTCCACCATAATCCACCTCGGTCATATCATAGCTGTGCTTAGGCAAAGCCCTGCGTCGGTAACTTCATCAACACCGACATCACACCGTCGTGCTGACGGAACTCTCCCTCGAAGCTTTACTAGATCGAGAGTTCGTGGGACATCACCAAGCTGAACGTGTGCAGATCGCGGAGGTGCCGTACGTCCGGTACTAGGATCGGTCGATCGTGACGACGTACGACTACATCAATCGTGTTGTCATAATGCTTCCGCTTACAGTCTATGAGGGTACGTGGACGACACTCTCCCCTCTCGTTGCTATGCATCACCATGATCTTGCGTGTGCGTAGGAATTTTTTTGAAATTACTACGTTCCCCAACAGTGGTATCAGAGCTAGGTTTATGCGTAGATGTTATATGCACGAGTAGAACACAAGTGAGTTGTGGGCGATACTAGTCATACTGCTTACTAGCATGTGCTACGTCTTGAGCTTGCGTTGGTTTTCCTTGAAGAGGAAAGGGTGATGCAGCAAAGTAGCGTAAGTATTTCCCTCAGTTTTTGAGAAACAAGGTATCAATCCAGTAGGAGGCTCCTCAAAAGTCCCACGCACCTACATAAACAAACAAAGAACTCGCAACCAACGCAATAAAGGGGTTGTCAATCCCTTCACGGCCACTTGCGAAAGTGAGATCTAATAGAGATAGTATGATAAGATAAATATATTTTTGGTATTTTATAATATAGATGTAAAAAGTAAAGATGCAAATAAAAGTAGATTGGAAGAAAATATGATAAGAGATAGACCCGGGGGCCATAGGTTTCACTAGAGGCTTCTCTCAAGATAACATAGGTATTACGGTGGGTGAACAAATTACTGTCGAGCAATTAATAGAAAAGCGAATAATTATGAGATTATCTAGGCATGATCATGTATATAAGCATCACGTCTGCAACAAGTAGACCGACTCCTGCCTGCATCTACTACTATTACTCCACACATCGACCGACTCCTGCCTGCATCTAGTGTATTAAGTTCATAAGAACAGAGTAACGCCTTAATCAAGATGACATGATGTAGAGGGATAAACTCAAGCAATATGATATAAACCCCATATTTTTATCCTCGATGGCAACAATACAATACGTGCCTTGCAACCCCTGCTGTCACTGGGTAAGGACACCGCAATATTGAACCCAAAGCTAAGCATTTCTCCCATGGCAAGAAAGATCAATCTAGTAGGCCAAACCAAACTAATAGTTCGAAGAGACTTGAAAAGATAACTCAATCATACATAAAAGAATTCAGAGAAGATTCAAATATTATTCATAGATAAACTTGATCATAAACCCACAATTCATCAGATCTCGACAAACACACCGCAAAAAGAGATTACATCGAATAGATCTCCACAAGAGAGGGGGAGAACATTGTATTGAGATGCAAAAAGAGAGAAGAAGCCATCTAGCTAATAACTATGGACCCGTAGGTCAGTGGTAAACTACTCACAACTCATTGGAGGGGCTATTGAGTTGATGTAGAAGCCCTCTGTGGTCGATTCCCCCTCCAGCAAAGTGCCAGCGAAGGCTCCAAGATGAGATCTCGCGGATACAAAAGGTTAAGGCGGTGGAAATTGTGTTTTGTTGGCTCTCTGGATGTTTTTAGTGTACGTAGGCTTATATAGGAGGAAGAAGTACGTCGGTGGCTGCTCGAGGGGCCCACGAGACAGGGAGCACGCCCTGTAGGGGGGGGGGGGGGCGCCCTACCCTCTCGTGGCCGCCTCGGCTGCTTCTTGACTTGCACTCCAAGTCCTGTGGATCACGTTCGTTCCAAAAATCACGCCCTCGAAGGTTTCATTCCGTTTGGACTCCGTTTGATATTCCTTTTCTTCGAAATACTGAAATAGGAAAAAAAACAGCAATACGGGTTGGGCCTCCGGTTAGTAGGTTAGTCCCAAAAATGATATAAATGTGTAAAATAAAGCCCATAAACATCCAAAAGGGGTAATATAATAGCATGAAACAATCAAAAATTATAGATATGTTGGAGACGTATCAAGCATCCCCAAGCTTAATTCCTGCTCGTCCTCAAGTAGGTAAATGATAAAAAGAGAAATTTTGATGTGGAATGCTACCTAGCATAATTCTCAATGTAATTTTCTTTATTGTGGCATGAATGTTCATATCCAAATGATTCAAAATAAAAGTTCATATTGATGAAAGAAATATTAACACTTCAAGAATACTAATCAAAGTAATCATGTCTTCTCAAAATAACATGGCAAAAGAAAGTTCATCCCTACAAAATCATATAGTTAGGCTATGCTTCATTTTCGTCACACAAAGATGTTCCCAACCTATATACCCCCGATGACAAGCCATGCAATTGTTTCATACTTAAATAATCTCAAACTTTTTCAACCTTCACGCAATACATGAGCGTGAGCCATGGATATAGCACTATGGATGGAATAGAATATGATGATGGGGATTGTGTGGAGAAGACAAAAAAAGGAGAAAGTCTCACATTGACGAGGATAATCAACGGGCTATGGAGATGCCCATCAATTGATGTCAACATGAGGAGTAGGGATTGCCATGCAACGGATGCACTAGACCTATAAATGAATGCTCAACAAAAGAAAACTAGTGGGTGTGCATCCAACTCGCTTGCTCACGAAGACCTAGGGCATTTGAGGAAGCCCATCGTAGGAATATACAAGCCAAGTTCCGTAATGAAAAATTCCCACTAGTATGAAAAAGACAACTTATGAGACTCACTATATGAAAAACATGGTGCTACTTTGAAGCACAATATACGAGACTCACTACATAAAGAACAAGGTGCTACTTTGAAGCACAAGTGTGGAAAAAGAGATAGTAACATTACCCTTTTTATTTATTTTCTTTTTTTCTTTTTTTTCTTCTTTTTTCTTTGGCCTTTCCTTTTTTTGGCCTTTCTTTTTTTTATTTTTTCTTTTGGGCAATGCTCTAATAATGATGATCATTACACTTTCATTGATTACAACATATGAATTACAACTCGAAACTAGAACAAGATATGACTCTATATGAATGCCTCCGGTGGTTTACCGGGATGGTGCAATGAATCAAGAGTAACATGTATGAAAATTAATGCATGGTGGCTTTGCCACAAATACGATGTCAACTACATGATCATGCAATGGCAATATGACAAAAGTAAAGTATGTCATGATGATGAACGGAATGGTGGAAAGTTGCATGGCAATATATCTCGGAATGGCTATGGAAATGCCATAATAGGTAGGTATGGTGGCTGTTTTGAGGAAGATATAAGGAGGTTTATGTGTGATAGAGCATATCATATCACGGGGTTTGGATGCACCAGCGAAGTTTGCACTAACACTCAAGGTGAGAAAGGGCAATGCACGGTACCGAAGAGGCTAGCAAAGGCGGAAAGGTAAAAGTGTGTATAATCCATGGACTCAACATTAGTCAAAAGAACTCATATACTTATTGCAAAAATTTAGAAGTCATCAAAAATCAAGCACTACGCGCATGCTCCTAGGGGGATAGATTGGTAGGAAAAGACCATCGCTCGTCCCGGACCGCCACTCATGTGGATGCACAAGCCAGGTACACTTCATGTTTCAAATTTGTTACACAACTTTAACCATACGTGCATGCTACGGGACTTGCTAACTTCAACACAAGCATTCTTTAAATTCATAATCACCCAACTAGCAGGAGTTTAATATCACTACCTCCCTATCTCAAAACAATTATCAAGTATCAAATTGATCATAGCATGCAATTCACTTCCTATGATAGTTTTTATTATACCCAACTTGGATGCCTACCATTCTAGGACCAATTTTTTAACCATAGCAAATACCATGCTGTTCTAAAAGACTCTCAAAAAGATATTAGTGAAGCATGAGAGACTGGCAATTTCTACAAAAATAAGCCACTGCCGTGCTCTAAAAGATATAAGTGACGCACTAGAGCAAAAACTATCAAGCTCAAAAGATATAAGTGAAGCACATAGAGTATTCTAGCAAATTCTAATCAAGTAGGCTTCTCCCAAAAGGTGTGTACAGCAAGGATGATTGTGGTAAACTAAAAAGCAAAGACTAATATAATACACGACGCTCAAAGCAAAACACATATCATGTGGCGAATAAAAATATAGCTCCAAGTAAAGTTACCAATGAACGAAGACAAAAGAGGGGATGCCTTCCCGGGGCATCCCCAAGCTTAGGCTTTTGGCTATCCTTGAATATCTTTGGGTTCCATGGGCATCCCCAAGCTTAGGCTCTTTCCACTCCTTATTCCATAGTCCATAAAAGCTTTACCGAAAACTTGAAAACTTCACAACACAAAACTCAACAGGAAATCTTATAAGCTCCGTTAGTGAAAGAAAACAAAACCACCACATAAGGTACTGTAATGAACTCATTCTTTATTTATTTTGGTGTTAAACCTACTGTATTCTAACTTTTCTATGGTTTATAAACTATTTTACTAGCCATAGATGCATTAAAATAAGCAAACAACACACGAAAAACAGAATCTGTCAAAAACAGAACAATCTGTAGCAATCTGTAACTAATGAAAACTTCTGGAACTCTAAAAATCCTACCAAAATAGGAAGTCCTGGAAAATTTGTCTATTGATAAGCAGCGAAAAGAATCAACGCAAAATCACGTTTATTTGATTTAACAAAACTAAATTAGTGCGTGCAAAGTTTCTGTTTTTCAGCAGAATCAAATCAACTATCATCATAGGTTATCCTATAGGTTCTACTTGGCACAAACAGTAATTAAAAGATTAAAACACGTCTAAACAGAAGGTAGATGCAAGATTTATTACTAAACAGGAACAAAAACAAAAAAAACAAAGAAAATTGGGTTGCCTCCCAACTAGCGCTATCGTTTAACGCCCCTAGCTAGGCATAAAAGCGAAGATAGATCTAAGTAGTGCCATCTTTGGCACTAAAATTCATAAGTAGCTCGCATGATAGATTCATAAGGTAATTTGACTTTCTTTCTTGAAAAGTTCTCCATGCCTTTCTTTAATGGAAATTGGAATCTAATATTCCCTTCCTTCATATCAATAATCGCGCCAATCGTTCTAAGGAAAGGTCTACCAAGAATAATAGGGCAAGAAAGATTGCAATCTATATCAAGAACGATAAAATCTACGGGCACCAAATTTCTATTTTCAACAATGAGAACATCATTGATCCTTCCCATTGGCTTTTTAATGGTGGAATCCGCAAGGTGCAAATTTAAAGAGCAATCCTCAAGATCATGGAAACCTAGAATATCACATAAAGTTTTCGGAATCATGGAAACACTAGCACCCAAATAACACAAAGCAAAACACTTGTGATCTCTAATTCTAATCTTTATAGTAGGTTCCCACTCATCATTATGTTTTCTAGGTATAGAAACTTCCAAAATTTTCATCATAAGATTGCATCAAGGCATCAACGATATGTTTGGTAAAAGCTTTATTTTGACTATAAGCATGAGGAGAATTAACAACGGATTGCCACAAGGAAATACAACCTTCTAAAGAACAATTATCATAATCAAATTCCTTGAAATCCGAGATAGTGGGTTCTATACTATTTAAAGTCGTGACCTCTCCAATCCCACTTTTACCAAATTTAGCATGAAGATCTAAAAACTCCGAATTCTTGGGACGCCTTCTAGGTAAAGTTGACTCATCATCAGTCCCATAATTATCAAGATTCATATTGCAAAACATAGATCTAATAGGAGACGCATCAATAACTTTAAGATCTTCATCATTATTTTCATGGAAACTAGAAGAACACGCCTTTACAAAGCAATCTTTCTTAGCACGCAATCTAGCGGTTCTTTCCTTGCACTCATCAATGGAAATTCTCATGGCCTTGAGAGACTCATTGATATCATGCTTAGGAGGAGAAGATCTAAGTTTAATAAAATCAACATCAAGTGAAAGTCTATCAACGTTCCTAGCCAAATCATCAACTTTGAGCAATTTTTCTTCAAGCAAATCATTAAAATTCTTTTGCGAAATCATAAATTCTTTCACACTATTCTAAAAATCAGAGGGCATCTTATTAAAATTACCATAAGAATTATTGTAGGAATTTCCATAATTATTAGAGGAATTACTAGGGAACGGTCTAGAATTAAAGTTTCCTCTATAAGCATTATTACCGAAACTATTCCTACCAACAAAATTCACATCCATAATTCATTATTATTCTCAATCAAAGTAGACAAAGGCATATCATTGGGATCAAGAGGAGTCTTTTTAGTAGCAAACAACTTCATAAGTTCATCCATCTTTCCACTCAAAACATTGATTTCTTCTATAGCATGCACTTTTTTACTAGAAGATCTTTCGGTGTGCCATTCAGAATAATTTGCCATAATATTATCAAGAAGTTTTGTAGCATCTCCTAACGTGATTTCCATAAACGTGCCTCCTGTGGCCGAATCTAAGAGATTTCTAGAAGCAAAGTTCAAACTGGCATAAAATTTTTGTATGATCATCCATAAATTCAAACCATGAGTAGGGGAATTGCGAATCATCAATTTCATTCTTTCCCAAGATTGGGCAACATTCTCATGATCAAGTTGTTTAAAATTCATAATATCGTTCCTAAGAGTGATAATCTTAGCGGGAGGAAAATACTTAGAGATAAAAGCATCTTTGCACTTGTTCCAAGAATCAATACATTTTTAGGCAAAGACGAAAACCAAACTTTAGCACGATCTCTTAGTGAAAACGGAAATAACTTCAATTTAACAATATTGTTATCCATATCTTTCTTCTTTTGTATATCACACAAATCAACAAAGTTGTTTAGATGAGTAGCGGCATCTTCACTAGGAAGGCCGGCGAATTGATCTTTCATAACAAGATTCAGCAAAGCAGTGTTGATTTCACAAGACTCAACATCATTAAGAGGAGCAATCGGAGTACTAAGGAAATCATTATTATTGGTATTTGAGAAATCACACAATTTGGTATTATCTTGCGCCATGGCAACAAGTAATCCAACACACAAGCAAACAGAAAAAGGCAAGCGAAAATGAGAGGAGGAGATTGGGAAAGAGAGGGCGAATAAAACGGCAAGGGTGAAGTGGGGGAGAGGAAAACGAGAGGCAAATGGCAAATAATGTAAATGCGAGGGAGATGAGTTTGTGATGGGTACTTGGTATGTCTTGACTTGAGCGAAGACCTCCCTGGCAACGGCGCCAGAAATCCTTCTTGCTACGTCTTGAGCTTGCGTTGGTTTTCCTTGAAGAGGAAAGGGTGATGCAACAAAGTAGCGTAAGTATTTCCCTCAGTTTTTTAGAACCAAGGTATCAATCCAGTAGGAGGCTCCTCAAAAGTCCCACACACCTACACAAACAAACAAATAACTCGCAACCAATGCAATAAAGGGGTTGTCAACCCCTTCACGGCCACTTGCGAAAGTGAGATCTAATAGAGACAGTATGATAAGATAAATATATTTTTGGTATTTTATAATATAGATGTAAAAAGTAAAGATGCAAATAAAAGTAGATTGGAAGAAAATATGATAAGAGATAGACCTGGGGGCCATAGGTTTCACTAGAGGCTTCTCTCAAGATAGCATAGGTATTACGGTGGGTGAACAAATTACTGTCGAGCAATTGATAGAAAAGCGAATAATTATGAGATTATCTAGGCATGATCATGTATATAGGCATCACGTCCGCAACAACTAGACCGACTCCTGCCTGCATCTACTACTATTACTCCACACGTCGACCGACTCCTGCCTACATCTAGAGTATTTAGTTCATAAGAACAGAGTAATGCCTTAAGCAAGATGACATGATGTAGAGGGATAAACTCAAACAAAATGATATAAACCCCATCTTTTTATCCTCAATGGAAACAATACAATACGTGCCTTGCAACCCCTGCTGTCACTGGGTAAGAACACCGCAAGATTGAACCCAAAGCTAAGCACTTCTCCCATGGCAAGAAAGATCAATCTAGTAGGCCAAACCAAACTGATAATTCGAAGAGACTTGCAAAGATAACGCAATCATACATAAAAGAATTCAGAGAAGATTCAAATATTATTCATAGATAAACTTGATCATAAACCCATGATACGTCTGCAACGTATCTATAATTTTTTATTGTTCCATGCTATTATATTACCCCTTTTGGATGTTTATGGGCTTTATTTTACACATTTATATCATTTTTGGGACTAACCTACTAACCGGAGGCCCAGCCCGTATTGCTGTTTTTTGCCTATTTCAGTATTTTGAAGAAAAGGAATATCAAACGAAGTCCAAACGGAATGAAACCTTCGGGAGCATGATTTTTGGAACGAACGTGATCCAGAGGACTTGGAGTGCAAGTCAAGAAGCAGCCGAGGCCTCCACGAGATAGGAGGGCCCCCCCTATAGGGCACGCCCCCTGTCTCGTGGGCCCCTCGGGCGGCCACCGACGTACTTCTTCCTCCTATATAAGCCTACGTACCCCAAAAACATCCAGGGAGCCAACAAAACACAATTTCCACCGCCGTAACCTTCTGTATCCGCGAGATCTCTTCTTGGAGCCTTCACCAGCACTCTGCCGGAGGGGGAATCGACCACGGAGGGCTTCTACATCAACACCATAGCCCCTCCGATGAGTTGTGAGTAGTTTACCATAGACCTATGGGTCCATAGTTATTAGCTAGATGGCTTCTTCTCTCTTTTTGGATCTCAATACAATGTTCTCCCTCTCTCTTGTGGAGATATATTCAATGTAAACTCTTTTTGCGGTGTGTTTGTCGAGATCCGATGAATTGTGGGTTTATGATCAAGTTTATCTATGAATAATATTTGAATCTTCTCTGAATTCTTTTATGTGTGATTGAGTTATCTTTGCAAGTCTCTTCGAATTATTAGTTTGGTTTGACCTACTAGATTGATCTTTCTTGCCATGGGAGAAGTGCTTAGCTTTGGGTTCAATCTTGCGTTGTCCTTTCCCAGTTACAGCAGGGGCAGCAAGGCACATATTGTATTGTTGTCATTGAGGATAAAAATATGGGGTTTATATCATATTGCTTGAGTTTATCCCTCTACATCATGTCATCTTGCTTAATGCTTTACTCTGTTCTTTATGAACTTAATACTCTAGATGCAGGCAGGAGTTGGTCGATGTGTGGATTAATAGTAGTAGATGCAGGCAGGAGTCGGTCTACTTGTTGCGGACGTGATGCCTATATACATGATCATGCGTAGATAATCTCATAATTATTCACTTTTCTATCAATTGCTCGACAGTAATTTGTTCACCCACCGTAATACTTATGCTATCTTGAGAGAAGACACTAGTGAAACCTATGGGCCCTGTCGTGGAATAGTCACGTCAGATGTCCTCATGAAAGGACTTAGTTGTGGAGCCATCGCAACTAGGAAGCTTGTGTTGGAAATATGCCCTAGAGGCAATAATAAAAGTATTATTATATTTCAATGTTCATGATAAATGTCTTTTATTCATGCTATAACTGTATTATCCGGAAATCGTAATACACGTGTGAATACTTAGACCACAATATGTCCCTGGTGAGCCTCTAGTTGACTAGCTCGTTGTGATCAACAGATAGTCATGGTTTCCTGACTATGGACATTGGATGTCGTTGATAACGGGATCACATCATTAGGAGAATGATGTGATGGACAAGACCCAATCCTAAGCATAGCATAAAAGATCGTGTAGTTCGTTTTGCTAGAGCTTTGCCAGTGTCAAGTATATCTTCCTTCGACCATGAGATCGTGTAACTCCCGGATACCGTAAGAGTGCCTTGGGTGTATCAAACTTCACAACGTAACTGGGTGACTATAAAGGTGCATTACAGGTATCTCCGAAAGTATCTGTTGGGTTGACACAGATCGAGACTGGGATTTGTCACTCCGTATGACGGAGAGGTATCTCTGGGCCCACTCGGTAATGCATCATCATAATGAGCTCAACGTGACCAAGGTGTTGGACACGGGATCATGCATTACGGTACGAGTAAAGTGACTTGCCGGTAACGAGACTGAACAAGGTATTGGGATACCGACGATCGAGTCTCGGGCAAGTAACGTACCGATTGACAAAGGGAATTGCATACAGGGTTTGATCGAATCCTCGACATCGTGGTTCATCCGATGACAACATCGAGGATCATGTGGGAGCCATCATGGGTATCCAGATCCCGCTGTTGGTTATTGACTGAGAGCGTCTCGGTCATGTCTGCATGTCTCCTGAACCCGTAGGGTCTACACACTTAAGGTTCGGTGACGCTAGGGTTATTAGGAAGACTAGTATGTGACTACCGAATGTTGTTCGGAGTCCCGGATGGGATCCTGGACGTCACGAGGAGATCCGGAAGGGTCCGGAGGTAAAGATTTATATATGGGAAGTTGTCAAACGGACACCGGGAAGTTTCGGGGTCATACCGGTATTGTACCGGGGCCACCGGAAGGGTTCCGGGGGTCCACCGGGAGGGGCCACCCCTCCCGGGGGGCCACATGGGCTGCGTGGGGCAGGGAGCCAGCCCCTGGTGGGCTGGCCGCACCCCCTCCCTTGGGCCCATGGGCCTAGGGTTGAGGGGGGAACCCTAGAGGGGGCGCCCCCTTGGCTTGGGGGGCAAGCCACCCTCTCCCCTCTCCCCTAGGCCGCCGCACCCCCCCCCCCTAGATGGGTTCTAGGGGGCCGGCCCCCTTCTCCCTTCCCCCTATAAATAGAGGGGTGAGGGGAGGGCAGCCGGACCACCCTCCAAGGCGCAGCCCTCCCCTCCCCAACACCTCTCCTCCTCCGTTGTGTGCTTGGCGAAG
>NC_041389.1:240841981-240879982 GCF_002162155.2 Triticum dicoccoides
AATTGTTATTTAGTGCCAAGTTTGAGCATGAACATTGTATCTGGATCTCGTTTAATACGAGATGGCTACTCATTTAAGTCTGAGAATAATGGTTGTTCGATTTATATGAGAGATATGTTTTATGGTCATGCTCCGATGGTCAATGGTTTATTCTTAATGAATCTCGAGCGTAATATTACACATGTTCATAGTGTAGATGCCAAAAGATTTAAAGTTGATAACGATAGTCCCACATACTTGTGGCACTGCCGCCTTGGTCACATTGGTGTCAAGCGCATGAAGAAGCTCCATGCCGATGGACTTTTAGAGTCTCTTGATTATGAATCGTTTGACACGTGCGAACCATGCCTTTTGGGCAAAATGACCAAGACTCCGTTCTCCGGAACAATGGAGCGAGCAACCAACTTGTTGGAAATCATACATACTGATGTGTGCGGTCCAATGAGCATTGAGGCTCGCGGAGGATATCGTTATGTTCTCACTCTCACAGATGACTTGAGTAGATATGGGTATGTCTACTTAATGAAACACAAGTCTGAGACCTTTGAAAAGTTCAAGGAATTTCAGAATGAGGTAGAGAATCAACGTGACCGAAAGATAAAATTCTTACAATCAGATCGTGGAGGAGAATACTTAAGTCACGAATTTGGTACACACTTAAGGAAATGTGGAATCGTTTCACAGCTCACGCCGCCTGGAACACCTCAGCGAAACGGTGTGTCCGAACGTCGTAATCGCACCCTATTGGATATGGTGCGGTCTATGATGTCTCTTACCAATTTACCGCTATCATTTTGGGGATACGCTCTAGAGACAGCTACATTCACTTTAAATAGGGCACCGTCTAAATCCGTTGAGACGACACCGTATGAATTATGGTTTGGAAAGAAACCTAAGCTGTCGTTTCTAAAAGTTTGGGGATGCGATGCTTATGTCAAGAAACTTCAACCTGAAAAGCTCGAACCCAAGTCAGAAAAATGCGTATTCATAGGATACCCTAAGGAAACTGTCGGGTATACCTTCTACTTAAGATCCGAAGGCAAGATCTTTGTTGCCAAGAACGGATGCTTTCTAGAAAAAGAGTTTCTCTCGAAAGAAGTAAGTGGGAGGAAAGTAGAACTCGATGAAGTACTACCTCTTGAGCGGGAAAGTGGCGCAGCGCAGGAAACCGTTCCTATGATGCCCACACCAACTGAAGAGGAAAACAATGATGATAATCAAGGTACTTCGGATCAAGTTACTGCTGAAATTCGTAGGTCCACAAGGACACGTTCCGCACTAGAGTGGTACGGCAACCCTGTCCTGGAAATCATGTTGTTAGACAACAATGAACCTTCGAACTATGAAGAAGCGATGGCGGGCCCGGATTCCAACAAATGGCTTGAAGCCATGAAATCCGAGATAGAATCCATGTATGAAAACAAAGTATGGACTTTGACAGACTTGCCCGATGATCGGCGAGCGATAGAAAACAAATGGATCTTTAAGAAGAAGACGGACGCGGATGGTAATGTTACAATCTATAAGGCTCGACTTGTCGCTAAGGGTTATCGACAAGTTCAAGGGATTGACTACGACGAGACTTTCTCTCCCGTAGCGAAGCTGAAGTCCGTCCGAATCATGTTAGCAATTGCCGCATACTATGATTATGAGATATGGCAAATGGACATCAAAACGGCATTCCTTAACGGGCATCTTAAGGAAGAACTGTATATGATGCAGCCGGAAGGTTTTGTCGATCCTCGGAACGCTAACAAAGTATGCAAGCTCCAGTGATCCATTTATGGACTGGTGCAAGCATCTCGGAGTTGGAACATTCGCTTTGATGAGATGATCAAAGCGTTTGGGTTTATGCAGACTTATGGAGAAGCCTGCGTTTACAAGAAAGTGAGTGGGAGCTCTGTAGCATTTCTCATATTATATGTGGATGACATACTCTTGATGGGAAATAATATAGAATTTCTGGACAACATTAAGGCCTACTTGAATAAGTGTTTTTCAATGAAGGACCTTGGAGAAGCTGCTTATATATTAGGCATCAAGATCTATAGAGATAGATCGAGACGCCTCATAGGTCTTTCACAAAGCACATACCTTGATAAGATTTTGAAGAGGTTCAAAATGGATCAGTCCAAGAAGGGGTTCTTGCCTATGTTACAAGGTGTGAGATTGAGCTCGGCTCAGTCACCGACCACGGCAAAAGATAAAGAAGAGATGAGTGGCATCCCCTATGCTTCAGCCATAGGATCTATTATGTATGCCATGCTGTGTACCAGACCCGATGTAAACCTTGCCGTAAGTTTGGTAGCAAGATACCAAAGTAATCCCGGCAAGGAACACTGGACAGCGGTCAAGAATATCCTGAAGTACCTGAAAAGGACGAAGGACATGTTTCTCGTTTATGGAAGAGACGAAGAGCTCGTCGTAAAGGGTTACGTCGACGCTAGCTTCGACTCAGATCTGGATGACTCTAAGTCACAAACCGGATACGTGTATATGTTGAATGGTGGAGCAGTAAGCTGGTGCAGCTGCAAGCAGAGCGTCGTGGCGGGATCTACGTGTGAAGCGGAGTACATGGCAGCCTCGGAGGCAGCGCATGAAGCGATTTGGGTGAAGGAGTTCATCACCGACCTAGGAGTCATACCCAATGCGTCGGGGCCGATCAAACTCTTTTGTGACAACACTGGAGCTATTGCCCTCGCTAAGGAGCCCAGGTTTCACAAGAAGACTAGGCACATCAAGCGTCGTTTCAACTCCATCCGTGAAAATGTTCAAGATGGAGACATAGAGATTTGCAAAGTGCACACGGATCTGAATGTCGCAGATCCGCTGACTAAACCTCTCTCACGTGCAAAACATGATCAACACCAGAACTCTATGGGTGTTCGATTCATCACAATGTAACTAGATTGGTGACTGTAGTGCAAGTGGGAGACTGTTGGAAATATGCCCTAGAGGCAATAATAAAAGTATTATTATATTTCAATGTTCATGATAAATGTCTTTTATTCATGCTATAACTGTATTATCCGGAAATCGTAATACACGTGTGAATACTTAGACCACAATATGTCCCTGGTGAGCCTCTAGTTGACTAGCTCGTTGTGATCAACAGATAGTCATGGTTTCCTGACTATGGACATTGGATGTCGTTGATAACGGGATCACATCATTAGGAGAATGATGTGATGGACAAGACCCAATCCTAAGCATAGCATAAAAGATCGTATAGTTCGTTTTGCTAGAGCTTTGCCAGTGTCAAGTATCTCTTCCTTCGACCATGAGATCGTGTAACTCCCGGATACCGTAAGAGTGCCTTGGGTGTATCAAACGTCACAACGTAACTGGGTGACTATAAAGGTGCATTACAGGTATCTCCGAAAGTATCTGTTGGGTTGACACGGATCGAGACTGGGATTTGTCACTCCGTATGACGGAGAGGTATCTCTGGGCCCACTCGGTAATGCATCATCATAATGAGCTCAATGTGACCAAGGTGTTGGACACGGGATCATGCATTACAGTACGAGTAAAGTGACTTGCCGGTAACGAGACTGAACAAGGTATTGGGATACCGACGATCGAGTCTCGGGCAAGTAACGTACCGATTGACAAAGGGAATTGCATACAGGGTTTGATCGAATCCTTGACATCGTGGTTCATCCGATGACAACATCGAGGAGCATGTGGGAGCCATCATGGGTATCCAGATCCCGCTGTTGGTTATTGACTGAGAGCGTCTCGGTCATGTCTGCATGTCTCCCGAACCCGTAGGGTCTACACACTTAAGGTTCGGTGACGCTAGGGTTATTAGGAAGACTAGTATGTGACTACCGAATGTTGTTCGGAGTCCCGGATGGGATCCTGGACGTCACGAGGAGATCCGGAAGGGTCCGGAGGTAAAGATTTATATATGGGAAGTTGTCAAACGGACACCGGGAAGTTTCGGGGTCATACCGGTATTGTACCGGGGCCACCGGAAGGGTTCCGGGGGTCCACCGGGAGGGGCCACCCCTCCCGGGGGGCCACATGGGCTGCGTGGGGCAGGGAGCCAGCCCCTGGTGGGCTGGCCGCACCCCCTCCCTTGGGCCCATGCGCCTAGGGTTGAGGGGGGGAACCCTAGAGGGGGCGCCCCCTTGGCTTGGGGGCAAGCCACCCTCTCCCCTCTCCCCTAGGCCGCCGCACCCCCCCTAGATGGGTTCTAGGGGGCCGGCCCCCTTCTCCCTTCCCCCTATAAATAGAGGGGTGAGGGGAGGGCAGCCGGACCACCCTCCAAGGCGCAGCCCTCCCCTCCCCAACACCTCTCCTCCTCCGTTGTGTGCTTGGCGAAGCCCTGTCGGAGTACTGCCTCTCCACCATCACCACGCCGTCGTGCTGCCGGTGGAGCTGTCTTCCTCAACCTCTCCTTCCCCCTTGCTGGATCAAGAAGGAGGAGACGTCTCCCGTCCCGTACGTGTGTTGAACGCGGAGGTGCTGTCCGTTCAGCACTTGGTCATCGGTGATTCGAATCACGTCGAGTACGACTACATCATCACCTTGCAAGCTTCCGCACGCGATCTACAAGTGGTATGTAGATGCAAACTCTCTCCCTTGACTCGTTGCTTAGATGAACTCATAGATGGATCTTGGTGAAACCGTAGGAAAAATTTTAATTTTCTGCAACGTTCCCCAATAGCTTGAAGGGGTTAAATCGGGACAAGGGACACGAGAGGGTTTATACTAGTTCGGCCCCTTACGGTGAAGGTAAGGCCTACGTCTACTTGGGTTGGTATTGATGTTTTGATGACCAGGGAGCGAGATACGCCATGCCCGGCTCTCGATGAGTTGTTTCTTCCCCTAAGCGGCTAGCAGGTCGTCCCCTTATATACACGGGTTGACGCCCTGCGGCTTGCAGAGTCCCAGCCGGCTTATAAACAGAGTCCGGCTCGGTGACCAGTTAAATCTACCTTACGTTACAAGTAATGCCATCATGGCGGTTTACTACAATGGGCCTTAAGCCCTTTATTGAACCGCCACCTTCACGCTTGGTCTTGGGCTTCCTCTAATGAATCCTCTTTGTGTAACCCGGCCCCTCCTGGGCGGCTTACACAAATAGTCATATCCCCAACATTAGGCCCCAGATTGATTTGAACCTGTTCATGTCAATCTGAAAAATATCTTTAAGGAATTAAATCTTCAGTCTTCTAACTGCACAGTGGGCTTTCTTTTAACCCGCCGTGATGTCATCTTCTGGATCCATCTTAACCCGGCATGACATCATCTTCTCCTTAATTCATTTTCTGTTTCGTCGTATCCTTCAACGGATCTCCGTCTTATTGAGTGTTTCGAAAATCGAGGCGTCGGGGCCGCTGGATATTAATTCTTTTCTCCTCGTTTCCCGCGCCATCTCGGTTATCCTCTCCCTATAAATAGGCACGACTTTAGGTCTTTCATTCTTCTCCTTCCAGTTGTCTTCTTCCTCTCCTCTCTGCCACTCAAGCTCCGCCGCCGCCGCCGTCGAACCCCTCGTCTTCATCGACTCAGGCCACTGCATCAGCCTGACTTGGACCAGAAAATGGCGGCGAACCTCCGCAGCTCGAGTTCATCCGTGAGTTCCTCTCCTTTCCTTTCTTTAGATCTGCATCGGAACTTTCCTGAGTTCGTCGGGTTCATCACCGTTCGATGCAAACCCTTGCTAGTTTGCACTTCCACAACCTGTTTAGATAGTAAAAACCGTGCAGAACTGCTGCGGTAGTTGTTTGTGTTGATCTTGCATAGAAATAGATCTCATTTCTCTTATTTGGAAACCTTCTTTGAATGCATGAACTTCTCTGCCCTGTTTTTAGGTCTAGAAAATTTCTCTTTTAGAGAGATAGTTTGATTCATAATAATAGCTGTCGTCCGTGAAACTTGTTTCTATCACCCGGAAAGCTTCTTCTGGAAAACTTACTTTTATCACCACTGTCTAGGTGTCCGGTTTAAATAAGTGACACTGAATTGTGAGCCTTGCCTTCCTCTTATGATCTTAAAAAATTTTGAATGACTGTTGATCCTGATAGCGGCTTAAACTTTACTGCACAATCACCCTTATATCATTAGGCCCCTTGCTTAAGCCGCCACTATGAACAATTTAGATATCTCTCCGGTTTAAAGTTGAGCCGGAGCTTTCTTTCTTTGTCGTAGGCCACTGCTGTTATGGCTCCTAAGGCGGCCAAGGCCCCTGTGACTTGCAATTGGGTTCCATCCACAGTAACCAAAAGCAAACTTGCTGAGTTTGTAAAGTCTATCCATTTGCCAAAGAAGGAAACCATGTCTTATCGTGCCCCTCACCCGTCTGAGGAGATACCTCAACCCAAGGATGGGGAGGTAGTAGTTTTCACAGATCATATGAACCGGGGATTTGCCCCTCCCGGCTCAAAATTCTTCAGGGAAGTTTTGGATTTCTTTGACCTGAAGCCTCAAGACATTGGACCCAATTCCATGTCAAATCCGTGTAACTTCCAAGTCTTCTGCGAGGTATACCTAGGAGAGGAACCAAGTCTGCTGCTGTTTAGAGAACTTTTTTACTTGAACCGGCAGAATGAACGCGCCAATGGGCCTAGTCTTGAGCTCGGCGGCATCTCAATCCAGAGGCGGAGAGACTGCCTTTTTCCTTACGCTGAGCTGCCGAGTCACCCAAAAGACTGGAACCAGACGTGGTTCTACTGTCAAGACACCTCTCCGGCTAATGAGAAGCCTCTGCCCGGCTTTCGTGCCCTGCGTCTTGAGTCCAACCATCATCTGGCGGACAAGTTAACTACTGTTGAGCGCCTGCCTCTTAATCCTTCCATCCGGAAGATCAAAGCCCTTTTAGGCAACGGGTTAAGTGGCATTGATTTGGTCCGGGTCTGGGTCACCTGGCGGATACTACCATTAAGCCGCCGCTCCGGCTTAATGTGTACTTACACAGGCGAAAAGGACGACCCGATGCGTCATAGCCCTGAGGACTTACCAGATGATGTGGTAGATGCTACAGTCCAATCGCTATTGAAGGAGGGCACTGTAACCAGCAATACCTTCGGTTTACTTCCCTTCTGCAAGAAGAACCCGGCCCCTGCGGTAAGTTACTAATCTTCACAAATACTCTTCAATATGTTACCTTCTGGTACTTATGATTCTTTATCTTTTCCCACAGGCCGATGACAATTTCTGGAAGGTCAAGTATGACCATGAGGCTGCCAAACAAGCCAGGGCGGCCAAGAAGACTGAAAGGAAAGCCGCCAGGACGGGCACCTCTAAGAAGAAGAAACCCAGCGCCTCTGATATGTTGAAACTGGATGACTCTTCTTCGTATGAGGAAGAGGTAATCTTTTTTGAGTTTCTCTAACTCCTTTGTCATTACCTTACTGATATTTGATCCTTTCAGGAGGATACTGGGAACAGTAAAGCAGTTGGCGAAGAGGTAACTATAATTTCCTCCGACTTAGAGCCCTTGCCAACACAAAAAATCCGCAGGGTGACCCGGAAAGTAAGGTTTTCACACCCTCTAGCTTACCAAGATCCTCAATTTCTTTTGAAGCAACAACAGCTTGAAAATCGGCGGCAGACTCGGGCCAACCAGGATGCAGAGCTCTCCTCCAGCTTACCCAACGTAACCAGGAAGCGTCGGACCGAGGTTATCTCTGATTTACATTTTGTTTTACCCTTGATGGGTTTGATTCGCCAACCTCTCAATTCATCTGACTCCAACTATCAAGATACCTCCCCTTCTTCTGATGAGTCGATGCAATCAAATATGCCGGCTTTCAAAACGGCTCCCGGGTAATATAACCTTTCTTACCTTAAGTTTTTCCATACTTATACTTTGATGCCTATCCTTCCACTTTGATTGACAGCTTGCAAGTAAAGCCTAGAAAGAGGGCAAAGAAGAATAAGCCGTCCCAAGACCCGGTGGTTACTGAACCGGTGCTTGACTCATCCGTTCCTGACAGCTCCACTCATCAGCCACCACCTGAACCGGCTTCTGATATTCCGGTGCCAACTTCTGACCCGCCTGCAGAAGACGTTATTCACAACTCGGATGACCCGGAAACTCCTAGCCTGGCCAAGACGACTGACCCGGAGGTTGAAATTGTGAAGAGCCAACATGTTGAACCGGGCCGGCCTACTGCTCTTGCCCAATGCACTGCCAAGGAGGAGTTTGCCCAGCGCCGGAAAGCCAAACAAGACAACACTGATTATTCTCACCTAAGTATTGGTGACATAGTCTCGGGCTATCTGAACCAAGTACACAGTAGTCGTGACCTGGAAATTGACATGGTGAAGCAAATACAGCATAAATCTGAGGTATAACTTAAGCTTTTACTCTGAACCTTACTTCCTGTACCAGTCCCCAAGTCTATTGCTTTTGACTGAATATGCTGTAGACTTAATAATTGACTTACTGTTAGTTTTGCCCGGTTTAAATTGAATATGTTTAACCCGGTAACAGCATGAAACTTTGAATTTGGGTTACACATTAGCCCCCAAGTGTCAAGTGCCTTTACTTGTAAAGTGCTTGAGACTTACTATATATGACTTGGTAAAATAGGTTAAAAAATTCTTTAAGCATACATTAGCCCCCAAGTGCCAAGTATCTTTACTTGTAAAGTGTTTGGGACTTAAATGTGATCTTACCATGATTCTTACCATAACTTGATGTCGATACAGGCTACCATAAGTCAATTTGAGGCGGAGATTGCTGATCTGAAGAGCCAGTTGAAAACCCAAGAGCTCAAAGCTCAGAAAGCCAACTCCAAGTTTGAATTCAGTGTCTCTAAACAAGAGAAGCTGAAGAAAAAATTTGAATCGGAGAAGAAAACTTGGGTTGATGAGAGGGCTTCACTGGTGACTCGGGCTGAAACAGCAGAGGCATCTCTTGCCGAGGCAACAAGTGAGCTGTCCGACTTAAAATGACAGATATCCCAAATGGTCTCAGCCATCTTCGGTAAGTCGTTCATAAATATTGTAATCTTTCAAGAGTTATCGTAATAGTTACCTCCGGCTTACTGTTATACCTATGAGCATGCAGGCCCCAGGAGTACCAATCTGAAGGAAAATATGCTGGTCAAGCTTAAGGCGGTGTATACCTTAGTAGAGCAGTTGTACTCCGGGTCACAGCGTGCGTTGGCCGCTGTGGCCTTATCAAATACCACTCCTCGGCTCCTGCAAGACGTGTTGAGGCATCTTTCGGTGCTACCTCAATGAATTCAAGACTTAAGGCGGGCATCTGTGAGAGCCGGAGCCGTGGCTGCATTGAGTCGGGCAAGAGCATGGGTGCCAGAACTTGACCTTGCTGATCTCTCTCTTGGATATCCAAGCCTTAAGGAGGACGGCACTGCTTTTGGCGAACAAGACTTCACTGCCTGTGTTAAAGTCGTACGCCCCCTGGCGACTCTCATTGGGGATGATACTGATCTCACTAAGTATTCGCCGGGCTATGATAGCGAGAACCGGAGAATCCCAAATGCCCCATATGATCAAGTCAGCCTGATCCCTCCAACGCGTAAGCATACCTTTGCCCCTGAAGTGGACCCAGCCAGTTTAATAGATGATGAAGCTGAATTTGAAGCTTTGAGCGGCATTGACTAGGCCTCGTCCACCTTCCAGGACAAAACAACCGAAGGATAGGCGGGGAAGGATAACTCGGAGTCATCAAGCCAGCCGGAGGAATGAGCCGCCAGCCGGGTTATAACTTTGCAAAGAACAATGCTTCACTTGTTTAGACTCGGGGAGTCTTGTAACAGGATAGAGAAAACTCCTTAATGCCTGTCATGCCTTATGGTACTTATTGCTTTTGTTAAGCCGCCATCACTAAATTCCTCTTGCTTATGTTAATCATGTGTTTCCTTGATATTTTACCTTGCTTCGCTTTATCCTGCACATAAAACAGGCAAGGTTTTCTGGACGGTTCACTGCGCCAGCGGGTTATAGAATATTGATAACCCGGACATGATCAAAAACCACATGTATAAGCCGGTTCATGATTAGTTAAAACATAATCATAACAGCATACCTGCGACCCTTTTGATAACCTCTCCGGCTCATATAAGTTTTTACCTGGCACTTTTTTAGAACCCGAGGTAACCAATATAAAACCGGAAGGAACAAGAACCATCTACTTAAGAAGGTTTCAATGATAGTTAAAATAATCATACTTGCAATGTTCACAGGCTCCTGATTCGAATACGACCAGAGAACCGTTCCAAAAGGGTTAAGCTAAGATTCGGATACGATCATATAGCCCCCAATGGCTTTGGCGATGCCGATCAAGTGGGTATCGACAGCTATGTTCTCTTTGGTTCGAATATGACCTATGTTTGAACAGGAAGCCCCCAAGTGAACATAAGAGTTGTTTAATGACGCTGATTCGAATACGATCCACGTCAGACCCAAAGGGGTTAAGCTATGATTCAAATATGATCAGGAAGCCCCCAAGTGGGTTTGGCAGTATGCCGATCAAGTGGGTATCGACAGCTATGTTCTCTTTGGTTCGAATACGACCTATGTTTGAACAGGAAGCCCCGAAGTGACCATGGCTAGATTCAGATATGATCATAAGCCGGACCAAAGGGAAAGCCAGATTCAGATATGACCCGTCCCATGTTGGCAGTGTCCATCACCTGATAAAGAAAACACGAAACATTCTTTATGGGAAAAAAGGACAGAGGTCCTGCTTTATTGCTTTATATAATATGTACATCTTAAAAAGGTATCTTAAAAACTGGTAACTTAGGTATAGTAAGGCCGGAGATGAGCTATGTTCCATGGCCGGCGGGTCTCCTCCTCCGATTTAAGTGAGTCCTTGTGCTCTCGAATATCGATGAGATAATATGACCCGTTGTGCAGATTCTTGCTGACCACAAAGGGCCCTTCCTAAGGCGGGGATAGCTTGTGCATGTCAGACTGATCCTAGATGAGCCAGAGCACCAAGTTGCCTTCCTGAAAGGTTATGCTCCTAACCCGGCGGCTGTGATAGCGGCGCAGGTCTTGCTGGTAAATTGCCGAGCGGGCTATTGCCAAGTCTCGCTCCTCGTCCAACAAGTCAAGTGCATCCTGACGAGCCTTTTCGTTATCCGCCTCAATGTAAGCCGCCACACGGGGTGAATCGTGCCGGATGTCACTTGGTAGGACCGCCTCTGCTCCATAAACCATGAAGAAAGGTGTGTATCCCGTAGATCTTTTAGGCGTAGTGTTGATGCTCCATAACACGGAGGGTAACTCCTCCACCCAACAACCCGGAGTCCGCTGTAAAGGGACCAAGAGCCGGGGCTTGATACCTTTCATGATCTCTTCATTAGTTCTCTCTGCTTGACCATTGGATTGAGGATGAGCAACGGCCGAAACATCAAGCCGGATATGTTCTCTTTGACAGAACTCTTCTATGGCACCCTTAGAGAGATTAGTGCCATTATCAGTTATGATGCTATGTGGAAAACCTAAATGAAAGATCACCTTTTTCATGAACTGAACCGCCGTGGCTGCATCACACTTACTGACCGGCTCTGCCTCAACCCACTTGGTAAACTTGTCCACTGCCACCAGTAGATGTGTCTTTTTGTCTTTAGACCTTTTGAAAGGTCCAACCATGTCAAGCCCCCAGACTGCAAACGGCCAAGTGATTGGGATCATCCTCAATTCTTGAGCTGGCACATGAGCTCGTCGTGAGAACTTTTGACACCCATCACATTTACTGACCAGATCGTCCGCATCAGCATGAGCCGTCAACCAATAGAAACCATGACAAAAATCCTTGGCTACGAGGGATTTTGACCCGGCATGATGGCCACAATCTCCTTCATGGATCTCACGGAGTATTTCTTGGCCTTCTGTAGGTGACACACAGCGTTGAAACGCCCCCGTGACGCTGAGGTGATGTAACTCGCCGTTAACAATCGTCATGGATTTGGAGCGCCTGACGTTTTGTCTCGCCAATGTCTCATCCTCCGGCAATTCACCCCGAGTCATATAAGCCAAGTAAGGCACCGTCCAATCCGGGATAACATGAAGAGCCGCCACCAGCTGTGCCTCCGGGTCTGGCACTGCTAATTCTTCCTCGGTAGGCACCTTGACAGAAGGGTTATGTAACACATCGAGAAAGGTATTGGGCGGCACCGGCTTACGTTGGGATCCCAACTGGCTTAAAGCATCAGCCGCCTCATTCTTCCTTCGATCAATGTGCTCTACTTGATAACCCGTGAAGTGACCAGCCACAGCATCTACCTCACGATGATAAGCCACCATGAGGGGGTCCTTGGAATCCCACTTGCCTGACACTTGTTGAGCCACCAAATCTGAGTCGCCCAAGCATCGTACCCGGCTTAAGTTCATCTCCTTAGCCATCCGGAGACCATGGAGTAATGCCTCATATTTGGTTGCATTGTTAGTACATGGAAACATAAGCCGGAGTACATAACAAAATTTGTCACCTCGAGGGGAAGTTAACACCACTCCAGCCCCCGAGCCTTCTAGCTGCCTGGACCCGTCAAAGTGAATAGTCCAGTATGTGTTATCCGGATTCTCCTCAGGGGCCTACAACTCTGTCCAATCATTGATGAAGTCCACCAAGGCCTGAGACATAATAGCCGTTCGAGGCATGTATTTCAAGCCATGAGGCCCAAGCTCAATAGCCCACTTGGCGACTCGCCCTGTGGCCTCCCTGTTCTGAATGATGTCTCCCAAAGGGGCAGAACTTACCACAGTTATAGGATGGCTTTGAAAGTACTGCTTCAACTTCCGGTTGGCCATGAACACACCGTAAACAAGCTTCTACCAATGCGGGTACCTTTGCTTGGATTCAATGAGCACCTCACTGATGTAGTAAACCGACCGTTGAACCGGATGCTCCTTACCGGCTTCCTTACGTTCCACTATGATGGCAACGCTGACGGCTCGTGAATTGGCAGCCACATATAACAGCAAAGGCTCTTTGTCAATTGGAGCCACAAGAACCGGAGGCTTAGACAATTGTCTCTTTAAGTCTTCAAAAGCAGCATCAGCAGCCTCACTCCAGACAAAAGTGTCAGTTTTCTTCATCATCTAATACAATGGGAGGGCTTTCTCACCGAGCCGACTTATGAATCGACTTAAGGCGGCAACGCGACCCGCCAGTCGCTGGACATCATTGATGCACGCCGGTTTAGCCAGGGAGGTAATCTCCTTAATCTTCTCCGGGTTAGCTTCGATGCCTCTGTTGGACACCAGAAAGCCCAAGAGCTTGCCTGCAGGAACGCCAAACACACACTTGGCCGGGTTAAGCATCATCTTGTAAACCCGGAGATTATCAAAGGTCTCCTTTAAGTCAGATATCAAGGTCTGCTTTTCTCTGGACTTCACCACAATGTCATCCACATAGGCATGGACATTACGCCCAATTTGGTCGTGCAAACAGTTCTGCACACACCGCTGATAAGTCGCCTGGGCACTCTTGAGCCCAAATGGCATAGATACATAGCAGAAGGCTCCAAATGGAGTGATGAAAGCCGTCTTCTCCTGGTCCTTAACTGCCATCTTAATCTGATGATAACCGGAGTAAGCATCCAAAAACTCAAACGCTCACAACCCACCGTAGCATCAATGATTTGATCAATACGGGGAAGAGCAAAAGGGTCAGCCGGACAAGCCTTGTTTAAGTCCGTGTAGTCCACACACATCCGCCAGGTGCCGTTCTTCTTGAGGACAAGCACCGGGTTAGCCAACCACTCCGGGTGAAAAACTTCAATGATAAACCTGGCCGCTAAGAGCCGGGCGACTTCTTCCCCAATAGCTTTCCGTCGTTCTTCATTAAAACAGCGAAGAAACTGCCTGACCGGCTTATACTTTGGATCAATATTGAGAGTGTGCTCAGCGAGTTCCCTCGGTACACCCGGCATGTCAGAAGGTTTCCATGCAAAGATGTCCCGGTTTTCATGGATGAACTCGATGAGCGCGCTTTCCTATTTGGGATCCAAGTTGCTCCTGATGCTGAACTGTTTAGAAGAGTCACCCGGGGTAAAGTCAACAAGCTTTGTCTCAGCTGCCGATTTAAACTTCAGTGCCGGGTCGTGCTCTGTAGTTGGCTTCTTCAGGGATGTCATATCCGCCGGGTCAACATTATCTTGATAAAATTTGAGCTCTTCTGCTGCGCAGGCCGACTCAGCATAAGCCACGTCACCTTCTTCACATTCCAGTGCTACCTTATGACTGCCATGTACAGTGATGGTGCCCTTGTAACTCGACATCTTGAGCTATAAATAAACGTAACATGGCCGGGCCATAAACTTAGCATAAGCCGGCCGCCCAAATAGAGTGTGGTATGGGCTCCTGATCTTGACCACCTCAAACATCAACTTCTCAGCTCTGGAGTCATGTTCGTCTTCAAAGGCCACCTCCAGCTCAATCCTGCCAACTGGGTAAGCCGACTTACCAGGGACAACTCCATGGAAAACAGTGTTGGATGTTCTCAGATTTTTATCAGTCCACCCCATGCGCTAATGCTACTACCCCCATCCATGAGCACCTTGGTGAACTTATACCCACCAACCTGAGGCGCCACTACCAAAGCCAACTGACCCGGGTTATCGACCCGCGGAGGATGATCCTCCCTGCTCCATATGATGGGCTGCTCTGACCACCTTAAATAACGAGGAATTGCCGGCTCAACAGAATTCACAGCCCTCTTATGAACTTTCTGGTCACGTTTGCACAAACTAGTGGTAAACACGTGATATTGTCCACCACTCAACTGCTTCGGATGGCTTTGATAGCCTGACTGCTGCTGCTGCTGCTGCTGTCCACCTTGACCAGATTGCTGCTGATTATTACCCCCCGGATGCCCCTGAAAACCGGAATTTGAGCCACCACCCGGGCCATGAAAGCCGCCGGCCCCTGAGCCGCCGCCAGATCCATGACCGCCATCGAAGGTGTTAGAATTTTTAAACACCTTCATGATCGCGCAATCCTTTCATAGGTGTGTGGCAGGCCGTCCCCTGGTGCCGTGTCTTGGGCAGGGCTCATTGAGTAGCTGTTCAAGAGATGGGCCTGACCCGCCGGATCGAGGCGGTTTTCCCTTACGTCTCGGATTGTTGCCCTGCGCGTTGGCATTGGCCACAAACTCCGGGTTACCGTCTGCCTTACGCTTATTGCCGCCTTGATTCCCCGGGTTATGCTGCTGACCCTTTCTATTGCCGTTCCTTTTTTCCTTTCCCTGTCTTCTCATCGTCAGACGCGGGATCCTTGGTACTATCAGAATCGACGTATTTGACTAAAGCCGCCATCAGCGTACCCATATCTATGAGGCCATGCTTAAGGCGCCCCAATTTCTGCCTCAGCGGCTCAAAACGGCAATTTTTCTCCAGCATAAGAACTGCAGAGCCGGCGTCCATCTTATCGGAGGAATGAATTATCTCCTTGACCCGGCGCACTCAATGGGTGGTGGATTCACCTTCCTCTTGCTTGCAATCCGTCAAGTCCACAATTGACATAGATTGCTTACAGGTATCCTTAAAGTTCTGGATGAACCGGGCCTTTAACTCGCCCCATGAACCAATGGAATTGGGTGGTAAACCTTCCAGCCAAGACCGGGCTGTTCCATCTAACATCATGGTGAAATATTTAGCCATTGCCGCGTCACTGACCTCTAGCAGCTCCATGGCCATCTCATAACTCTCAATCCACGCCCCGGGCTGCAAGTCGGCCGTGTAGTTTGGTACCTTTCGAGGTCCATTGAAGTCCTTGGGCAGACGTACATCGCGCAGAGCCGGTACCAGGCAAGGGACACCACCGGTTCTAGTGGCTACTCCCGCCTCAATGGAAGTTGTTGGATACTCTGGAAAGTCTTGAGCCGCCGTCCGAGCCGCCTGCTTGTTCTCCTGATGTATTCGATCCTGCACCGGATTATAGCCCCCAGGCTGGTTACGGCGTTGAGCATTGCTTGAAAAAGCTTCTGACTCCATGCGTCTGCTGTAACTCGGGCTCCGGTTCTGGCGAGGTGGTGCTACCCAGGGCGGCGGAGTTGAATGAATCCTGTCCCGGCTGTAAGAATAGGTCTCCTGCTGAGCCAGGGCTATTTGGAGGAGCTCTCTGACCCTCCGGGTTTCCACTGCCGCCGAGTCATCACCTTCCATAGGAATAGCCGCTAAACGCGCTGAAGCTGCGATCAAGTTCCCCATGGGGTTGGAAAAGTGACCCGGTGGAATCGGCACATAACGCGGCGGTGGCATGCTCACGTGAGGCAGCACCATATCCCGAGGCTGAGCCGGTCCTCCTGTTCCGGATGTCATAAGTTGATCGGCCCCTGGCGGGTTACTAGGGCCGGCTCCGGGTGTAGCAAAGAGAACCCGGGGGTCGTAATTCAGAGGTAAACGAGACTGCGTTTTCTGATGTCTCCTTCTCATTACCTCATTGGATGCGTTTAAGCTCATCGTGAGCTGGTAAGCTTCTGACTGCAAGCGTTGTGCCCGGGCGTCGAGAGCCGCCCGCTCTGTAGCCAGTCTAGTATCCTCAGCTGCCAAGGCCTCCTTGGCCTGAGCTATCTCCTCACGCACCTGTGCCACCGCTGCGTCATGCTCATCTTTGTCTGCAGGAATAACCGTGGTGGTTAACAGGGCCGTAAGCTTGTCCATGAGATCTATCAGCACCTGAGCCGGTGGGCGCACGGGGCCGCCTGCCCCGGCTGCTCCTCATCCGGACGTGATCGCTGCGACTGCTGTAGAGTTTGAACCGGGCTGGGTTGCCCACCTTGGCGGCTCATAGGGGTCCGGAATACTGATGCCATCGGAACAGCCCCCGAGCGCGCCGTCTTGTACCTGATACAACGAATCTGTTGAGCCGGCGGACGAATCACCGTCGGAAAGGATGGCAGTCTCACCCTTATCTTCAGATCCAGAAAGTTCCTCTCCGTGGACGCAGCCCACGAAGGCACGCCTCATGATCGGCTGAGTCCGGGTCTTCCTCGCACGCTGAGCCGTCTCGACGAGGTCGGTGCAGTTGTCCGGCTCAGGGCCCGGCTCACCGATCCGGCCGATGAAGACGTGGATTCCGCCGAAGGGGACCCGATACCCGTACTCAATTGAGCCGGCATCGGGACCCCAGCCTTCGTCGTCGATGTAGATCTTGCCGCGACGACTCTTGGTCATCCGGCCCACTACGTACCCCTTGAGCCCTTCGAAGTTGCCCTTCAAGAACTCAAATCCACCGTGCGTTGGCCCCAAGGTGGGCGCCAACTGTCGTGGAATAGTCACGTCAGATGTCCTCATGAAAGGACTTAGTTGTGGAGCCATCGCAACTAGGAAGCTTGAAGGGGTTAAATCGGGACAAGGGACACGAGAGGGTTTATACTAGTTTGGCCCCTTATGGTGAAGGTAAGGCCTACATCTAGTTGGGCTGGTATTGATGTTTCGATGACCAGGGAGCGAGATACGCTATGCCCGGCTCTCGATGAGTTGTTTCTTCCCCTAAGCCGCTAGCAGGTCGTCCCCTTATATACACGGGTTGACGCCCTGCGGCTTGCAGAGTCCCGGCCGGCTTATAAACAGAGTCCGGCTTGGTGACCAGTTAAATCTACCTTACGTTACAAGTCATGCCATCATGGCGGTTTACTACAACGGGCCTTAAGCCGCCTGTGGGCCTTAAGCCCTTTATTGAACCACCATCTTCACGCTTGGTCTTGGGCTTCCTCTGATGAATCCTCTTTGTGTAACCCGGCCCCTCCTGGGCGGCTTACACAAATAGTCATATCCCCAACAGGCCCCGTGTCTATCTCTTATCATATTTGCTTCCAATCTACTTTTATTTGCATCTTTACTTTTTGCATCTATATTATAAAATACCAAAAATATATTTATCTTATCATACTATCTCTATCAGATCTCACTTTCGCAAGTGGCCGTGAAGGGATTGACAACCCCTTTATTGCGTTGGTTGCGAGTTCTTTGTTTGTTTGTGTAGGTGTGTGGGACTTTTGAGGAGCCTCCTACTGGATTGATACCTTGGTTCTCAAAAACTGAGGGAAATACTTACGCTACTATTGCTGCATCACCCTTTCCTCTTCAAGGAAAACCAACGCAAGCTCAAGACGTAGTAAGAAGGATTTCTGGCACCGTTGCCGGGGAGGTCTTCGCTCAACTCAAGACATACCAAGTACCCATCACAAACTCATCTCCCTCGCATTTACATTATTTGCCATTTGCCTCTCGTTTTCCTCTCCCCCACTTCACCCTTGCCGTTTTATTCGCCCTCTCTTTCCCAGTCTCCTCCTCTCTCTCTTTCGCTTGCCTTTTTCTGCTTGCTTGTGTGCTTGTTTGTCCTTATGGCTTTGCCTAAGGGTTCTGACCACCTTCTGAGAAGGTTGGAAGAGATTGAATCAAATATTAGAAGCTTTATGAATTTACAATTGAGCATAATAATTTCTTCAGAAAAGAGCTTAAGGAACAAAAAGGTTTTTTGGGGTTTATGAACAAAGATCTTGATGATATGAATAAATAATTTTATGGTGTGAACGCTCAAATTACCCGGCTTGAAAATGCTATAGCCAAAATTTCTGATAAGCAAGCCACCTTAGTCAATAAGATGGCCGCCAAACCAGAAAAGTTAGATGAAAATAATGATGAAGATCTTAAAGTTATTGATGGGTCTCCTATTAGATCTATGTTTTGCAATATGAATCTTGATAATTATGGGACTGATGATGAGTCAACTTTACCTAGAAGGCGTCCCAAGAATTCGGAGTTTTTAGATCTTGATGCTAAATTTGGTAAAAGTGGGATTGGAGAGGTCACGACTTTAAATAGCATTGAACCCACTATCTCGGATTTCAAGGAATTTTATTATGATAATTGTTCTTTAGAAGGTTGTATTTCCTTGTTGCAATCCGTTGTTAATTCTCCTCATGCTTATAGTCAAAATAGAGCTTTTACCAAACATATCGTTGATGCCTTGATGCAATCTTATGATGAAAAACTTAATTTGGAAGTTTCTATACCTAGAAAACTTAATGATGAGTGGGAACCCACTATAAAGATTAGAATTAAAGATCACGAGTGTTTTGCTTTGTGTGATTTGGGTGCTAGTGTTTCCACGATTTCGAAAACTTTATGTGATATTCTAGGTTTACATGATCTTGATGATTGCTCTTTAAATTTGCACCTTGCGGATTCCACCATTAAAAAGCCAATGGGAAGAATCAATGTTGTTCTCATTGTTGGAAATAAAAATTTGGTGCCCGTAGATTTTATCGTTCTTGATATAGATTGCAATCTTTCTTGCCCTATTGTTCTTGGTAGACCTTTACTTAGAACGATTAGCGTGATTATTGATATGAAGGAAGGGAATATTAGATTCCAATTTCCATTAAATAAAGGCATGGAGCACTTTCCAAGAAAGAAAGTCAAATTACCTTATGAATCTATCATGCGGGCTACTTATGAATTTAGTGCCAAAGATGGCACTTGTTAGATCTATCTTTGCTTTTATGCCTAGCTAGGGGCGTTAAATGATAGTGCTAGTTGGGAGGCAACCCAATTTTCTTTGTGTTTTTTGTTTTTGTTCCTGTTTAGTAATAAATCTTGCATCTACCTTCTTTTCAGATGTGTTTTTATCTTTTAATTACTGTTTGTGCCAAATAGAACCTATAGGAGAACCTATGATGATAGTTGATTTGATTCTGCTGAAAAACAGATACTTTGCGCGCACGAATTTAGTTTTGTTAAATCACAGCGACGTGTTTTTTCGTTGATTCTTTTTGCTGCTGATCAATAGATAAATTTTCCAGGACTTCCTATTTTTGTAGGAGTTTTGGAGTTCCAGAAGTTTGCGTTAGTTACAGATTTCTGCAGACTGTTCTGTTTTTGACAGATTCTGTTTTTCGTGTGTTGTTTGCTTATTTCGATGCATCTATGGCTAGTAAATTAGTTTATAAACCATAGAGAAGTTGGATTACAGTAGGTTTAACACCAAAATAAATAAATAATGAGTTCATTACAGTGCCTTATGTGGTGGTTTTGTTTTCTTTCACTAACGGAGCTTATAAGATTTCCTGTTGAGTTTTGTGTTGTGAAGTTTTCAAGTTTTCGGTAAAGCTTTTATGGACTATGGAATAAGGAGTGGCAAGATCCTAAGCTTGGGGATGCCCATGGAACCCCAAGATATTCAAGGATAGATAAAAGCCTAAGCTTGGGTATGCCCCGGGAAGGCATCCCCTCTTTCGTCTTCGTTCATTGGTAACTTTACTTGGAGCTATATTTTTATTCGCCACATAATATGTGTTTTGCTTGGAGCGTCGTGTATTATATTAGTGTTTTCTTTTTAATTTACCACAATCATCCTTTCTGTACACACCTTTTTGGGAGAAGCCTATTTGATTAGAATTTGCTAGAATACTCTATGTGCTTCACTTATATCTTTTGAGCTTGATAGTTTTTGCTCTAGTGCTTCACTTATATCTTTTAGAGCACGGCGGTGGCTTATTTTTGTAGAAATTGCTAGTCTCTCATGCTTCACTTATATCTTTTTGAGAGTCTTTTATAATAGCATGGTATTTGCTTTGGTTATAAAATTGGTCCTAGAATGGTAGGCATCCAAGTTGGGTATAATAAAAACTATCATAGGAAGTGAATTGGATGCTATGGTCAATTTGATACTTGATAATTGTTTTGAGATATTGAGGTAGTGATATTAAAGTCATGCTAGTTGGGTGATTATGAATTTAAAGAATGCTTGTGTTGAAGTTAGCAAGTCCCGTAGCATGCACGTATGGTTAAAGTTGTGTAACAAATTTGAAACATGAAGTGTACCTAGCTTGTGCATCCTTATGAGTGGAGGTCGGGGACGAGCGATGGTCTTTTCCTACCAATCTATCCCCCTAGGAGCATGCGCGTAGTGCTTGATTTTTGATGACTTCTAATTTTTTGCAATAAGTATATGAGTTCTTTTGACTAATGTTGAGTCCATGGATTATACGCACTTTTACCTTTCCACCATTGCTAGCCTCTTCGGTACCGTGCATTGCCCTTTCTCACCTTGAGAGTTGGTGCAAACTTCGCCGGTGCATCCAAATCCTGTGATACGATACGCTCTATCACACATAAACCTCCTTATATCTTCATCAAAACAGCCACCATACCTACCTATTATGGCATTTTCATAGCCATTCCGAGATATATTGCCATGCAACTTTCCACTGTTCCGTTCATCATCATCATGACATACTTTACTTTTGTCATATTGCCATTGCATGATCATGTAGTTGACATCGTATTTGTGGCAAAGCCACCATGCATTATTTTTCATTCATGTCACTCTTGATTCATTGCACCATCCCGGTAATCCGCCGGAGGCATTCATATAGAGTCATATCTTGTTCTAGTTTCGAGTTGTAATTCATATGTTGTAATCAATGAAAGTGTGATGATCATCATTATTAGAGCATTGCCCAAAAAGAAAAAAAAAGGCCAAAAGAAAAGAAAATAGAAAGGCCCAAAAGAAGAAAAAAAGAAAAGAAAAAAAAAGAAAATAAATAAAAAGGGCAATGTTACTATCTCTTTTTCCACACTTGTGCTTCAAAGTAGCACCTTGTTCTTCATGTAGTGAGTCTCTATATTGTGCTTCAAAGTAGCACCATGTTTTTCATATAGTGAATCTCATAAGTTGTCTTTTTCATACTAGTGGGAATTTTTCATTATAGAACTTGGCTTGTATATTCCTACGATGGGCTTCCTCAAATGCCCTAGGTCTTCGTGAGCAAGCAAGTTGGATGCACATCCACTAGTTTTCTTTTGTTGAGCATTCATTTATAGCTCTAGTGCATCTGTTGCATGGCAATCCCTACTCCTCATGTTGACATCAATTGATGGGCATCTCCATAGCCCATTGATTATCCTTGTCAATGTGAGACTTTCTCCTTTTTTGTCTTCTCCACACAATCCCCATCATCATATTCTATTCCACTGATAGTGCTATATCCATGGCTCAGGCTCATGTATTGCGTGAAGGTTGAAAAAGTTTGAGATTATTTAAGTATGAAACAATTGCTTGGCTTGTCATCGGGGGTATAGAAGTTGGCAACATCTTTGTGTGACCAAAATGAAGCATAGCCTAACTATATGATTTTGTAGGGATGAACTTTCTTTTGCCATGTTATTTTGAGAAGACATGATTACTTTGATTAGTATGCTTGAAGTGTTACTATTTCTTTTATCAATATGAACTTTTATTTTGAACCATTTTGATCTGAACATTCATGCCACAATAAAGAAAATTACATTGAGAATTATGCTAGGTAGCATTCCACATCAAAAATTCTTTTTTTATCATTTACCTACTCGAGGACAAGCAGGAATTAAGCTTGGGGATTCTTGATATGTCTCCAACGTATCTATAATTTTTGATTGTTCCATGCTATTATATTACCCCTTTTGGATGTTTATGGGCTTTATTTTACACATTTATATCATTTTTGGGACTAACCTACTAACCGGAGGCCCAACCTGTATTGCTGTTTTTTTTGCCTATTTCAGTATTTCGAAGAAAAGAAATATCAAACAGAGTCCAAACGGAATGAAACCTTCGGGAGCGTGGTTTTTGGAACGAACGTGATCCAGAGGACTTGGAGTGCAAGTCAAGAAGCAGCCGAGGCCTCCGCGATATAGGAGGGCGCCCCTCAGGCAGCCCCCGACGTACTTCTTCCTCCTATATAAGCCTACATACCCCAAAAACATCCCGGGAGCCAACGAAACACAATTTCCACCGCCGTAACCTTCTGTATTCGCGAGATCTCATCTTGGAGCCTTCGCCGGCACTCTGCCGGAGGGGGAATCGACCATGGAGGGCTTCTACATCAACACCATAGCCCCTCCAATGAGTTGTGAGTAGTTTACCACAGACCTACGGGTCCATAGTTCTTAGCTAGATGGCTTCTTCTCTCTTTTTGGATCTCAATACAATGTTCTCCCCCTCTCTTGTGGAGATCTATTCGATGTAAACTCTTTTTGTGGTGTGTTTGTCGAGATCCGATGAATTGTGGGTTTATGATCAAGTTTATCTATGAATAATATTTGAATCTTCTCTGAATTCTTTTATGTATGATTGAGTTATCTTTGCAAGTCTCTTCGAATTATCAGTTCGGTTTGGCCTACTAGATCGATCTTTCCTGCCATGGGAGAAGTGCTTAGCTTTGGGTTCAATCTTGCAGTGTCCTTTCCCAGTGACAGCAGGGGCAGCAAGGCACATATTGTATTGTTGCCATCGAGGATAAAAAGATGGGGTTTATATCATATTGCTTGAGTTTATCCCTCTACATCATGTCATCTTGCTTAATGCGTTACTCTGTTCTTTATGAACTTAATACTCTAGATGCAGGTAGGAGTCGGTCGATGTGTGGAGTAATAGTAGTAGATGTAGGCAGGAGTCGGTCTACTTGTTGCGGACGTGATGCCTATATACATGATCGTGCCTAGATAATCTCATAATTATTCACTTTTCTATCAATTGCTCGACAGTAATTTGCTCACCCATCGTAATACTTATGCTATCTTGAGAGAAGCCACTAGTGAAACCTATGGCCCCCGGGTCTATCTCTTATCATATTTGCTTCCAATCTACTTTTATTTGCATCTTTACTTTTTGCATCTATATTATAAAATACCAAAAATATATTTATCTTATCATACTATCTCTATCAGATCTCACTTCCGCAAGTGGCCATGAAGGGATTGACAACCCCTTTATTGCGTTGGTTGCGAGTTCTTTGTTTGTTTGTGTAGGTGCATGGGACTTTTGAGGAGCCTCCTACTGGATTGATACCTTGGTTCTCAAAAACTGAGGGAAATACTTACGCTATTATTGCTGCATCACCCTTTCCTCTTCAAGGAAAACCAACACAAGCTCAAGACGTAGCAACCCACAATTCATCGGATCTCGACAAACACACCGCAAAAAGAGATTACATCGAATAGATCTCCACAAGAGAGGGGGAGAACATTGTATTGAGATCCAAAAAGAGAGAAGAAGCCATCTAGCTAATAACTATGGACCCGTAGGTCTGTGGTAAACTACTCACAACTCATTGGAGGGGCTATGGAGTTGATGTAGAAGCCCTCCGTGGTCGATTCCCCCTCCGGCAGAGTGCCGGCGAAGGCTCCAAGATGAGATCTCGCGAATACAGAAGGTTACGGCGGTGGAAATTGTGTTTCGTTGGCTCCCTGGATGTTTTCGGGGTATGTAGGCTTATATAGGAGGAAGAAGTACGTCGGGGGCTGCCTGAGGGGCCCACAAGACAGGGGGCACGCCCTGTAGGGGGGGCGCCCTACCCTCTCGTGGCCGCCTCGACTGCTTCTTGACTTGCACTCCAAGTCCTCTGGATCACGTTCGTTCCAAAAATCACGCTCCCGAAGTTTTCATTCCGTTTGGACTCCGTTTGATATTCCTTTTCCTCGAAATACTGGAATAGGCAAAAAAAGCAGCAATACGGGTTGGGCCTCTGGTTAGTAGGTTAGTCCCAAAAATGATATAAATGTGTAAAATTGTAGCGACCCGACCCGAATGGATCAAGTCTCTATGCTTAAGTGTCATCGCTGGATCGGTATGCTGACACACATAGTACTCGAGGATTTATAACAGAGGTAAATCACATGTATAAAGTAACGTAAATACTATTACATCAACCCAAATAGCGGAAGTAACAAGGTTGTGGATTCCCATCAACACCAACGGCAAAGTTGAGTATAGAAATCGTAACCCTAAGTATCACTTACTCGTCGTAAGATTCCTGCAACATGAGACGTTGCAGCCACAAAGGGTCACTACATTGAATGTACTGGCAAATTCACACTATAGAGCAATGCTGAAATATGGCTATCACTACATGCATATTTGGCTGGTGGAGGCTCTATGGTTATAATGTTTTTGCGAAAAGCCAAATTTTTTCCTACTGCAAAGGAATAAATTTTATTTAACTATCATGGTGGTTGTTAAACATTGAGGATGGTTGACAGCATTCTCAATCCCAATTAAGTATCATCATCATTAAACCCAACAAAATTAATTTAATGTAACATGATGAGATCAACAGGATAATCCAAGTACTAGATACTCAAAACGTCCATAACCGGGGACACGGCTAATCATGATTAGTTTATACACTCTGCAGAGGTTGCGCACTTTTCCCCACATGACTCGATCTCCTCCGTTGGTTTTCTCGCACTACATGGTGTTTGAGAAATGGATGACCGAGACATAGTCTTTCAGAAGCGCTAGCACCTTACGATGGGTAGACCGTACCAACCTAAATCCCCTACATATGCTAGTCTACCACTGTAAGAGTTCGCACGACTTAGTCAACTATGCTAGAGCCCATAATAGCATGTGGCTGCACATGGAAGTTTCTAGCATGGAAATATCTCAGTTCCCTTTGAGCCTGGGTGGCGAACCATAGGATGATCACACGGTATATCCCCGGGATCTCCTAGGACAACTCTGGTATATCCCCAGGTGTCCGGGCAAGTCCACTGGTATATCCCCAGGGTGCCCCTACCAATCCACCCTGATGTGTATTAATGTTTCCACCTTAAATAAACCATTAATTAACAATCTCACATCTGTCATGGAAATTCACTCAAACCCAATCCACGTCTACAAGCATAGCATGGCATAATAAGAAAACATAGAAGTAACTCCCAAGGGTTTGATAATAAAACAGGTAATAGGTACTACCTCAATCTACTTCCCAAAACCCACAATTTAATTCAGATCCTAATCATGCAATTGTTTGGAGGATTGAACTAATGCAATAAAACTGGGTAATAAGGAGGTATGATCAAAGTGTGAACTTGCCTGCAATGTTGATGAAGATGATTCGCACTCAAAACTCTAGATAGTTCTACTTGTCACACTCCGGTTAATCTATCGTGAGCAAGCAATAGTAACCACACATAAGCAATCACTCAAAAGATCGGAAAGAACGAAGAATATGATTCGGAAAACATCAAAACCAAGCAAATAACTCTTGCAGCATAAAACAATTTCTAACAATACCAAAACTATGTGTATTTGGCCTTATCAGAAAGTTTAGGTCAAGAGCTTCGATTTGCAAAAAGAATCGCTCAAATCGGAGTTATAAAACTCAAGTTACAGACGAAACAAGTTCGAATACTAATCCAAACTAAACTAAAATTTAAATTGTCAAAAACATGTTTAAGTTGTTTATCTTGATAGAGGGGATCATAACGAAGAAGTGGGCGTTGGTTTCGTTGGATTTGGATACATGAGTAAAAAGTTGTGAGCGTTTGAAAATCAGGGACTAATCGGTAAATAAAATACTCACGGATGGGTCCCTGGCCGAAAATAAAAAGAAAAAAGAAAAATCCTATCAAACGAACGTTCGCTACACAGATCTACAGAATGAAAACGTTCACTAAAACTAACTAAACAGAAAACGTTCGTTAAAAATTAAACCTAAAAAAACAAATCTAGGGTTTTTAGAAAACCGAACTAAACAGAAAAATAAACCGATTCGAACCGGGGCAACGGTTTTACCGGTCGGGGCGGTTTTCTTCGAAAACCGGCGGTGACGGTTGGCTACGACGGACGACGGCAGCGGCGGCGACGGTGAACTCGGGGACGGTGGCCCCAGGGTCGGCGGCGAGGGGCGGAGACGGCGGCGAGGGGCGAAGGTGGCGATGGTGGCCGAGTGCGGCCGAGCAGCGGCTTCGGCGGCGGAGTTCGTCATCGCCGGCGGCGGCTTCGAGATGCGGCGGCGGCAGGCGGCGAGAAGAGAGGGGGCGGGGCGGTGCGTCGAGGGGAAAAAGAGGGGCGGGGCGGCGGCCTCGCCTTATAAAGGCCAGGGGAGGGCGCGACTTGGAGGAGGGGGCAGGAGGAGGCCGGAGGCGGTACGGCGGCGGCGGCCGGCGTGCTCGGGCGGGACTCCGCCTGTGGTCGGTAGCGATGGCGCGCTGGGCTGGGCCTTAGCCTGGCAGGAGCTGGACCGGCCCAGTTCGGCGGAGGGAAGTTTTTTTTTAAACAGGCAGTCAAAGAAATAAACAAAATAAATAAAAACAGAAATATAATATAGGCATATTATATATCAAAATTTTCAAAAAAAGATTTTCTACAGCATGAACATTTTTCTAGAGTCAAATAAAATACACACAAGTTCAGATAAATCAAACACTGCTGCTGCTCTAATAAAATCCAACAAAAATCATTTTAAAAAATAGCAAAATGAATTCAAATTTATTTCTCTCCAATTTTCTATTGTAGGGAATCATGTTACCCTAATTTCTGTATATTTTATTTTTGGAGAAAAATAATTTGAATAAAACTCCAATAACTCCAAATTGAAATAAATTCAAAAGAACTTTGAATTTGATTCTTTTAAAACTCCCAACTCATATTTCATATAATTTGAAGAAGTCATTTTATCTTCTCTCATGAAAATCATTGAGTTGTGAGAAGTTTATGAATCGAAATATTTCCAAATGAAATTCAAATATTTTCAAATACCCTTTCATTTAATTAAATGGAAGAAGTCATATCATCTTCGCTCAAGGGTTTTGTACTTGAAAAGAATTTGAATTCATGAAGATCAGAAAAGAAAAGGAAAGTTTGGGAAAGTCCTTTTATTCCCTCTCATTTAACTTTCAAAAAGTTTCGAGTTTCACTCAATCAATGAAACAATCAATCATATCTATCTATTTATATAACATTCCAAAATTTAGAATTTTGGGATGTTACAAAAATAAAGCCCATAAACATCCAAAAGGGGTAATATAATAGCATGGAACAATCAAAAATTATAGATACGTTGGAGACGTATCAGCATGTCATACTTTGATTGGGTGGTATTGTTGGATGAAGCGGCCCGGACCGACATTGCGTGTACACTTACGTGAGACTGGTTCTACCAACGAGCTTTGCACACAGGTGGCTGGCGGGTGTCAGTTTCTCCAACTTTAGTTGAATCGAGTATGGCTACGTCCGGTCCTTATGAAGGTTAAAAGAACACATACTTGACAAAATATCGTTGTGGTTTTGATGCATAGGTAAGAACGGTTCTTGCTCAGCCCGTAGCAGTCACGTAAAACTTGCAACAACAAAATAGAGGACGTCTAACTTGCTTTTGCAGGGCATGTTGTGATGTGATATGGTCAAGACATGATGCTATGAGATGATCATGTTTTGTAACAAAGTTATCGGCAACTGGCAGGAGCCATATGGTTGTCACTTTATTGTATGCAATGCAATCGTCCTGTAATTGTTTTTTACTTTATCACTAAGTGGTAGCGATAGTCGTAGAAACAATAGTTGGCGAGACGACAACGATGCTACGATGGAGATCAAGGTGTCACGCCGGTGACATTGGTGATCATGACGGTGCTTTGGAGATGGAGATCGAAGGCACAAGATGATGATGGCCATATCATATCACTTATATTGATTGCATGTGATGTTTATCTTTTATGCATATTATTTTGCTTTGATTGACGGTAGCATTATAAGATGATCTCTCACTAAATTTCAAGGTAGAAGTGTTCTCCCTGAGTATGCGCCGTTGCCAAAGTTCGTCGTGCCGAGACACCACGTGATGATCGAGTGTGATAAGCTCTATGTTCACATACAACGGGTGCAAGCCAGTTTTGCACACGCAGAAATACTTGGGTTAAACTTGACGAGCCTAGCATATGCAGATATGGCCTCGGAACACTGAGACCGAAAGGTCGAGCGTGAATCATATAGTAGATATGATCAACATAGTGATGTTCACCATTGAAAACTACTCCATTTCACGTGATGATCGGTTTAGTTGATTTGGATCACGTGATCACTTAGATGATTAGAGGGATGTCTATCTAAGTGGGAGTTCTTAAGTAATATGATTAATTGAGCTTTAATTTATCATGAACTTAGTACCTGATAGTATTTTGGTTGTCTATGTTCTTGTAGATAGACGGCCCGTGCTATTGTTCCGCTGAATTTTAATGTGTTCCTTGAGAAAGCTAAGTTGAAAGATGATGGTAGCAATTACACGGACTGGGTCCGTAACTTGAGGATTATCCTCATTGCTGCACAGAAGAATTACATCCTGGAAGCACCGCTAGGTGCAAGACCCGCTGCAGGAGCAACGCCGGACGTTGTGAACGCCTGGCAGAGCAAAGCTGATGACTACTCGATAGTTCAGTGTGCCATGCTTTACGGCTTAGAACCGGGACTTCAACGACATTTTGAACGTCATGGAGCATATGAGATGTTCCAGGAGTTGAAGTTAATATTTCAAGCAAATGCCCGGATTGAGAGATATGAAGTCTCCAATAAGTTCTATAGCTGCAAGATGGAGGAGAATAGTTCTGTTAGTGAACATATACTCAAAATGTCTGGGTATAATAATCACTTGATTCAACTGGGAGTTAATCTTCCGGATGATAGTGTCATTGACAGAATTCTTCAATAACTGCCACCAAGCTACAAGAGCTTCATGATGAACTATAATATGCAAGGGATGGAAAAGACAATTCCCGAGCTCTTCGCGATGCTAAAGGCTGTGGAGGTAGAAATCAAAAAGGAGCATCAAGTGTTGATGGTCAACAAGACCACCAGTTTCAAGAAAAAGGGTAAAGGGAAGAAGAAGGGGAACTTCAAGAAGAACGACAAACAAGTTGCTGCTCAGGAGAAGAAACCCAAGTCTGGACCTAAGCCTGAGACTGAGTGCTTCTACTGCAAAGGGACTGGCCACTGGAAGCGGAACTGCCCAAGTATTTGGCGGATAAGAACGATGGCAAGGTGAACAAAGGTATAAGTGATATACATATTATTGATGTGTACCTTACTAAAGCTCGCAGTAGCACCTAGATATTTGATACTGGTTCTGTTGCTAATATTTGCAGCTCAAAATAGGGACTACGGATTAAGCGAAGATTGGCTAAGGACGAGGTGACGATGCACGTGGGAAATGGTTCCAAAGTCGATGTGATCGCGGTCGGCACGCTACCTCTACATCTACCTTCGGGATTTTAGACCTAAATAATTGTTATTTGGTGCCAGCATTAAGCATCAACATTATATCTGGATCTTCTTTGATGCGAGACGGTTATTCATTTAAATCTGAGAATAATGGTTGTTCTATTTATATGAGTAATATCTTTTATGGTCATGCACCCTTGAAGAGTGGTCTATTTTTGTTGAATCTCGATCGTAGTAATACACATATTCATAATGTTGAAGCCAAAAGATGCAGAGTTGATAATGATAGTGCAACTTATTTGTGGCACAGCCGTTTAGGTCATACTGGTGTAAAGCGCATGAAGAAACTCCATACTGATGGACTTTTGGAATCACTTGATTATAAATCACTTGGTACTTGCGAACCATGCCTCATGGGCAAGATGACTAAAACGCCGTTCTCCAGAATAATGGAGCGAGCAACAGATTTGTTGGAAATCATACATACTGATGTATGTGGTCCAATGAATATTGAGGCTCGCGGCGGGTATCGTTATTTTCTCACCTTCACAGATAATTAAGTAGATATGTGTATATCTACTTAATGAAACATAAGTATGAAACATTTGAAAAGTTCAAAGAATTTCAGAGTGAAGTGGAAAATCATCGTAACAAGAAAATAAAGTTTCTATGATCTGATCGTGGAGGAGAATATTTGAGTTACGAGTTTGGTCTTCATTTGAAACAATGCAGAATAGTTTCGCAACTCACGCCACCCGGAACACCACAGCATAATGGTGTGTCCGATCGTTGTAACCACACTTTATTAGATATGGTGCGATCTATGATGTCTCTTACTGATTTACCACTATCATTTTGGGGTTATGCTTTAGAGACGGCTGCATTCACGTTAAATAGGGCACCATCTAAATCCGTTGAGACGACACCTTATGAACTGTGGTTTGGCAAGAAACCAAAGTTGTCGTTTCTTAAAGTTTGGGGCCGCGATGCTTATGTGAAAAAGCTTCAACCTGATAAGATCGAACCCAAATCGGAGAAATGTGTCTTCATAGGATACCGAGACTGTTGGGTACACCTTCTATCACAGATCCGAAGGCAAGACATTCGTTGCTAAGAATGGATCCTTGATACGTCTCCAACGTATCTACTTTTCCAAACACTTTTGCCCTTGTTTTGGAATCTAACTTGCATGATTTGAATGAAACTAACCCGGACTGACGCTATTTTCAGCAGAACTACCATGATGTTGTTTTATGTGTAGAAAAGAAAAGTTCTCGGAATCTCCTGAAAATCCACGGAGGCACTTTTTGGAATTAATAAGAATTTTTGGGCGAAAGAAATACATCAGGGGGCCCAGGGCCTGTCCACGAGACAGGAGGCGCGCCCCCCTGTAGGGTGCGCCCTCCTATCTCATGGGCCCCCTGGACCTCCACCAACCTCAACTCCAACTCCATATATTCACGTTCGGGGAGAAAAAAATCAGAGAGAAAGTTTCATCGCGATGGAGCCGCCGCCAAGCCCTAATCTCTCTCGGGAGGGCTGATCTGGAGTCCGTTCGGGGCTCCGGAGAGGGGGATTCGTCTCCTTCGTCATCATCAACCATCCTCCATCACCAATTTCATGATGCTCACCGCCGTGCGTGATTAATTCCATCGTAGGCTTGCTGGACGGTGATGGGTTGGATGAGATTTACCATGTAATCAAGTTAGTTTTGTTAGGGTTTGATCCCTAGTATCCACTATGTTCTGAGATTGATGTTGCTATGAATTTGCTATGCTTAATGCTTGTCACTAGGGCCTGAGTGCCATGATTTCAGATCTGAACCTATTATGTTTTCATGAATATATGTGTGTTCTTGATCCTATCTTGCAAGTCTATAGTCACCTATTATGTGTTATGATCCGACAACCCCGAAGTGACAATAATCGGGATACTTCTCAGTGATGACCGTAGTTTGAGGAGTTCATGTATTCACTATGTGCTAATGCTTTGTTCCGGTTCTCTATTAAAAGGAGGCCTTAATATCCCTTAGTTTCCGCTAGGACCCCGCTGCCACGAGAGGGTAGGACAAAAGATGTCATGCAAGTTCTTTTCCATAAGCATGTATGACTATTTACGGAATACATGCCTACATTGCATTGATGAATTGGAGCTAGTTCTATGTCACCCTATGTTATAGCTATTACATGAGGAATCGCATCAAGCATAATTATCCATCAGTGATCCATTGCCTATGAGCTTTTCATATATTGTTCTTTGCTTATTTACTTTTCCGTTGCTACTATTACAATCACTACAAAACCCCCAAAACATTTATCTTTACCTTTGCTACCGTTACCTTTATTATCATACCACTTTTGCTACTAAATACTTTGCTGCAGATACTAAGTTATCCAGGTGTGGTTGAATTGACAACTCAACTGCTAATACTCAAGAATATTCTTTGGCTCCCCTTGTGTCGAATCAATAAATTTGGGTTGAATACTTTACCCTCGAAAGCTGTTGTGATCCCCTACACTTGTGGGTTATCAAGACTAATTTCTGGCGTTGTTGCCAGGGAGCATAGCTCTATTCTCTGAGTCACTTGGGATTTATATCTGTTGATCACTATGAAGAACTTGAAAGACGACAGAACTACTATTTTGCCCTCAACTACGAGGGGAGGTAAGGAACTGCCATCTAGCTCAGCACTAGATTCTCCTTCCGTTATTAGTAGGCTTGCGGCACCTAAACCTGCTACTGCTATGAATTCTGATATGTCGCATGTTATTGATGATGCCACTTCTGCTATGCATGATGAAACTACTTCTGTGTGTGATACTACTTTGCCATTAGGTGAATTTCTTGATGAACAACTTGCTAGAGTTAGGGGGAATGAAATTATTGAAGATGCTATTATTGATGATAATGATGATGAAGGTTCTCCCAATGATTATGTATTACCTGTTGTTCCTAAGGGTTATGTTATGAATGAAGAAGCTGCTAGGGAAATCTTTGCTTGCAATGATAGATATGATCTTAAGAAATTATTAGCTAAATGGAAGCAGCAGTCTCTTAATGCTAGAATGAAACCTGGCCCTGCTTTTGCTACTTCACCTATCTGTGTTACTGATAAGGATTATGAATCCTCTGTTCATCCTAAGATTATTACTTTAGTTGAATCTGATCCTTTTTATGGGCCTTGAGTTTGAAAATGTTGTGGCACATCTTACCAAGTTGAATGATATAGCTACCATGTTTACTCATGATGAGAAGTCTCGCTATTTTTATATCCTTAAGATATTTCTGTTCTCATTAAAGGGTGATGCTAAGACTTGGTATAATTCTCTTGCTCCTGGTTGTGTGTGTAGTCCCCAGGATATGATTTATTACTTCTCTGCTAAATATTTCTCTGCTCATAAGAAACAAGCTGCCTTGCGGGAAATATATAATTTTGTGCAAATCAAAGAAGAGAGTCTCCCACAAGCTTGGGGGGAGGCTTCTCCGGTTACTTAATGCTTTGCCTGATCATCTTCTTAAGAAAAATGAAATACTTGATATCTTTTATAATGGACTAACCGATGCTTCCAAGGACTACTTGGATAGTTGTGCTGGTTGTGTTTTCAGGGAAAGAATAGTCGATGAAGCTGAAATATTATTGAATAATATCTTGACTAATGAAAATAATTGGACTCTTCCTGAGCCAATTCCTGAAGCAATTCCTGAACCAATTAAGCCAACTCCTGAGCCTATTCCTAAACCCACTCCAAAGAAGAGAGGTGTTTTATTCCTCAGTCCTGAAGATATGCAAGAGGCAAAGAAATCAATGAAAGAAAAAGGTATTAAAGCTAAAGATGTTAAGAATTTACCTCCTATTGAAGAAATACATGATCTTAATATACCGCCTGTTGAAGAACCATATTGTCTTGATAACCCGACACAGGTAGTAAAGGTAAATTCTCTCTATAGATATGATAAAGTTGAAATCCCCTCTACTAAATTCCATAGACCTTGCCTAGATGAATTTGATGACTTTATGGCTAGACAAGAAAGTTTTAATGCTTATGTTGGTAGAGAGTTAAAGAATAATGCTTTTGAGATAGGACACGTGAGCGATAACATGGCTAGAGTTAAAGATGAACTCAAACGCATTAGCAAATATACTTCTATGGTTTCTACCCAAGATGAGCAAGTACTTAAAGCTCAAAATGATTTGCTTGATGAATTAAATAATAAAAATGACTTTGCTGTTAGAGTGGCTACTAGAAATGGTAGAATGACTCAGGAACCTTTGTATCCTGAAGGCCACCCTCAGAGAATCGAGCAGGACTCTCAGAGAAATAATTTAGAGGCATCTAGTTCTTCTAAAAAGAAGAAAAAGAGAAACGATAGAACTTTGCATGCTTCTAGTGAACCTGTCGTAGACACACTTGAGAATCCCAATGATATTTCTATTTCTGATGTTGAAACTCAATCAGGTGATGAACATGAACCTAGTGATAATGTTCACGATAATGTTCATGTTGATGCTCAACCTAGCAAAAACAATGATGTAGAGATTGAACCTGCTGTTGATCTTGATAACCCACAATCAAAGAATCAACGTTATGATAAGAGAGATTTTGTTGCTAGGAAGCATGATAGAGAAAGAGAACCATGGGTTCAAAAACCCATGCCCTTTCCTCCTAAACCATCCAAGTCAAAGGATGATGAGGATTTTGAGCGCTTTGCTGAAATGATTAGACCTATTCTCTTACGTATGCGCTTAACTGATATGCTCAAAGTAAATCATTATGCTAAGTATATGAAGGATATCATCACAAATAAAAGAAATATATCAGAAGCTGAAATTTCCACCATGCTTGCTAATTACACTTTTAAGGGTGGAATACCAAAGAAACTTGGAGATCCGGGTGTACCAACTATACCATGCTCCATTGAAAGAAATTATGTTAGAACTGCTTTATGTTATCTTGGAGCCGGTGTTAGTGTTATGCCTCTCTCTTTATATCGTAGACTTGAATTGAATACATTGACACCTACTGAAATATCTTTGCAAATGGCCAATAAATCAACTGCTATACCCGTCGGTATTTGTGAGGATGTGCCTGTTGTGGTTGCAAATGTCACTATCTTAACGGACTTTGTTATTCTTGATATTCCCGAGGACGATAGTATGTCTATTATCCTTGGTAGACCTTTTCTTAATACTGCAGGGACTGTTATTGATTGCAACAAAGGCAATGTCACTTTTCATGTTAATGGTAATGAGCATACGGTACACTTTCTGAGGAAACAATCTCAAGTTCATAGTATCAATTCTATTGGAAAAGCTCCAACTATCATTATTGGAGGCTTTGAATTTCCTCTCCCAACTATCAAGAAAAAGTATGATATTCTTATTGTTGGGGATTTTCATATCCCTGTTGAGGTAACTTAGTGTTATTCGAAATTTCTCCGGTTCCATGTTATTCGGAATGAGTTTGTTAACAAGAATTGATCAACCTTGTTAGTGGATTCATTTTGATGATCATGAGATGGATGAAACTAGAAGGCACAACCTTCGGTACCCTCCTTTTACTTTTTGTTACTTAGAATAAATAAAGCAAAAATAGTATTATCCGTCTGTTTTCTGAATTATCCGTGCATTAAAAATTATCCCGAAAATAAAAGTGCTCCAAATGCCCTGCAAATTTAGTATGTTTTTTTCTGGAATATTTGAGGATTTTAGGCCCTAAAAACACTGCAGGAGGGGCAAGCACCATGCGACGAGAGTGGAGGGCGCCCCCCCTATAGGGCGCACCCCCTGTCTCGTGGGCCCCTGGTTGCCCCCGTCCACTTATGCCAGCACCCACACACTTCATTTTCTACCCAAAAAAATCCCGATCTAGCTCAAGCACGAGTTCTAGCTCGTTTTGCTACGATTTTCGATCTCTTGGCTCAAAGGTCCATTCACAAAACTACTTTGGGAGATTGTTGCTTGGTATGTGACTCCTCCATTGGTCCAATTAGTTTTTGTTCTAGTGCTTTATTCATTGCAAATTTTTTGCTGCATAGGTGACCATGTTCTTGAACTTGCATGTTAAATTTATGAGGTCCCAAGCAATTCTAATGCATGATATAGGCTCTAGGCACTTGTAGGAGTAGTTGCTATCAATCTTGTTTAGTTTTATTCACTTTTATTTTGAAGTGACTAAAATTTCAGAAATTTTCAGAAAATGTTGAGGAAACTTTTGAGGGGCTCTTCTAGCCAAAGCTCTCAGGAAAAACAAGCCAAAGAGAAGGGAAAAATCCAAGTATAATCTTCCTCGCTTAGCGGAAGTACGGTCATGTGAATGGCCATGTGAGGATTTCTTGAAAGAAGCTGGAATTCATGAAGATTTTTATTCTTTGATCGAGACTGCAGGCCTCACCGGTTTCATCAACGACCGAATCGATCAGTATCTCTTACTCACCAATACTTTCGTGCAAAACTTTTATTATTATCCTAAGAAGTCACCGCCTGCAGTATCATTTCATTTATATGATGAATTCAGAGAAATGTCTTTACGTAATTTTTGCGCGGTGTGTAGGATACCTTATGAGGGGGGATTAGAGGAACCCCATCGTGAAGATGTGGGTGGCTTTGTTAATACTATAGCTGTAGAGGAGCCAAAGAAGGGCTCTGAGGCAAAAGTCTCTAGCATACATTATCCTGTTTTACGCTACTTTGCCATATTTGCTAGTAGATGCTTGATTGGTCGTGGAAATAGTGGAAACTTGAGTGTTCCTGATATTATCATCCTTCAACATGCCTTGCTTGGAGACAATACTTTTAGTATGGGTGCCGTTGTTGCTAAACGGCTAGCCCTAAATCGTACAAAAGTCCCCATATTTGGAGGTATCTATGCTGCACGTCTTGCTAAACATTTTCAGATACCCATTAGGCACCATGAGAAGGAGGAGATAAAATTGCCTCCTCACATTTTAGATTACAAGAGCATGGTAGCACACAAGTTTATTGTTGAAAACAAAGATAGGACGCTCTTGTATAAACTTAGATTTAATAAGAAACACTTTGAGATTATTATTTTGCCTGCGCCTCTGTTGTTTGATTTGCTTGCAGAAAATCTTCTTGTCACACCGGAAGCGGTGAATAATCATCGAGCCCAAGATTTTACTCCAGAACCTGAACCTGAGCCAGAACCTGAACTGGACCCTTACCGTGCATCATTTGTCTAGTGGGATCCGGAGATGACCAGCCAGTGGTGTCCTGATTACACCTCCCATTACATCGGGGAGAGTAGTGGCGGTCCTTGGTACTAGACCAACTTAGTCCAAAAGCCTAAGCTTGGGGGAGTACGTATTTCTCTCCGACTTTACATTCATGTTCACTCACTAGTCGTCGGTGCTCATTAATGTCTACTACACAACCTTCTTCTCTTAGACGTTGTTGGGCCTGCAAGTGCACAGGTTTGTAGGACAGTAGCAAATTTCCCTCAAGTGGATGACCTAAGGTTTATCAATCCGTGGGAGGCGTAGGATGAAGATGGTCTCTCTCAAACAACCCTGCAACCAAATAACAAAGAGTCTCTTGTGTCCCCAACACACCCAATACAATGGTAAATTGTATAGGTACACTAGTTCGGCGAAGAGATGGTGATACAAGTGCAATATGGATGGTACACTACTAGGAAAAGGGCTATAGATAGGATTGATACTAATGACGCACCATGGAAGTAGTGCGCCACTACTATATACTAATGGCGCACCAGTTGGTGATGCGCCATTAGTGTGGAAGACACTAATGGCGCACCAGAAAACAGGGCGCGCCACTAGTATTAAATTTTTTTCATTTTTCCATACATACTAATGGCGCATCAGGTCGAAGTGCGCCATTACTAGTTCTAACTAGTAATGGCGCACTAGGCAGACAGTGCGCCATTACTGTATTTTTTTTATTCTTTTTTTTGCAAAACTACTAATGGCACTCGATCTCGATCCCCCTCCCTCTCGATAGCTATCCCCCTCGCCAGATCCCCCTCGCCACCGAGCACCCCTCGCATCCTCTCCCCGCTCCACCACCGCCGCCGACCCCTGGCACCCTCCCCCGCTCCACCG
>NC_041389.1:240880788-240899144 GCF_002162155.2 Triticum dicoccoides
GTCGCACCACCGCGCCCCAGCTCCTGGTTGCCGCCCCCCGTGGCCGTGCTCCCCTCGGCCCCTGGCCGCGCCCTGGCCCCGCCCAGGCGCGCTCACCGCACCACGACCGCGCCTCCACTACGCTCGGGCCGCGCCCTGGCCCCGCCCAGGCGCGCTCACAGCACCGCGACCGCGCCCTGCCGTGACTTGCTAACCAAATTGGTTTGTGTCAATTTCACAAACTTGCAGGCTTATAGAATTAGAAATACTACTGTATTAGATACCCTCACTATCATGGGCTTTCTATTATTAGTCAAGTAGTATGCTTAGAATCTTGTTGGGAGAGTAAAGCTTTGCTTTCAGTTTTTTCTTGTATGTGGGGATTGCTACAGCTCATACAGGAGAAAATTGATAACTACTATGTCATTTGTACTCCCTCCATGCCAAGTGTAATGTCAAGTTTAGATTGGTCAATATGGTTCTCGTTTTTAAATTTTTTACATGCTCTCATTTTTTGTGTGGGTAATGTTTCATATGCTCTTTATCTCTTCCCTTGACAGACATTCGACGAGGCAGTGGGCGATATAGCTTTCTAGCTCCTTAGGGGGGTTGTTCCTCTTTACAGGTGTGTTAAATAGGGTTTTATGTGGTCATATGGAGTTTATTAGGTAGAGAAAGTACCTTGTGATTTTTCTAATTTTGGACATATATCAAGTCTCACCAAGACATCTTCATTACAACACTCAACTTATCCAAGACATCTTCATTACATTCTAGACAGGATAGAAGCCTACTTTGTTTAGAAATAGAGTCAGAATTTGAAAAGGAAAACCCTTAAGCCAAACATACAACAAGCATTGACAACATAAGTGGAGACACTAATTTTCTCTGACTTGTGGCGGCTCTAATCCTCAGGGATCATGGCTAAAATAATTTTCCATGCCTGATTAGTGATTATCTGAATCAGTTTGTAAACTGTAGAGGTGGTTAGGCTCTAGTTAAAAATAAAAACAATAATAGAAGTTTTGTATTTTCTAAGTAAAAAACCCCACATATGCACCAGGATGTGATCTGTCAGAACCAAAGTAGACCTAGCTCTGCATTAGTTGTTTTGTGCTTCAAGTGTCCCAGTCAAGGACAAACTGAGTGGTTGCAAAATAATATTATGTAGTCAATGTGGATTTACTATTTTCTGGTGATAGTTCTGAACTGGTAAATAAGTTAACATGCGTAAGTGAGACTCGGCATTTTAAAGCTTAGGGTCTTCAACTTCAACTATGAATTGGGATGATAATGTTATTTTGCCTTCTTAACAGAATGGTGTCATAATCAGAACAAAGCTGCTGCAAATGCATACCTTTTTTTACAAGTGCATCTGCACCTTCTGATCCATTTAGAGTTATCATAAATATATTTCCAAGGTTTTTTTCATTTCACTGTAGAGTCTTTGCTCATGCCTCTTTTGAGAAGTATGTCTATTGATTCAAAATTGCCATGGCAAAAATATGTTTCAGAAAATGACATGGACTAAAATGTTCTATAGATCATGATCCATAGACAAAAAAATGCCATGATCCATACAGTATAAATTCCATGATGCATAGGCTATATTTGCCATGGGAGATGGCAATTTTGTTGGATCATGATCCAGAGATTAAAAAAATGCATAGACTATAATTTCCTGGCATGATCCATAGAATAAAAATGTAGAATAAAAAATGCCATGATCCATACACTATAATTTCCATGATGCATAGACTATATTTTCCATGGCCCGGTGCAAAAGAAATTTGCCATGTTGCAAAAAGAAAATAAATTTGCCATGGTGCGTATAGTAAAAACAATGCCATGATCTGTAAAATACATTTGTCATGCTCCATGAAAGTAAATTGCCATGGTCCAAATGTAGCAGAAGTTTCAAGTAGTGTTTTGTTTTTGTGTTTGAATAGGCAGCAAACTTTCTATTCTTTCTAGGTTTGTACAGACTTGCTAAACTATTGATGATTTTTTGTTGGGTGACCTATTATCTCTGGAATGGAAGCTCACATAAGTTGAGCTGATTTTTGTCCATATGAAAGCAGAGGACCATATGGTCTGTGGCTGGGTTTTGTCTCCGACCATTGTGTCGTGATGATTTTGCAGGTACCCCAAGAGGCCCTTGAGTTTGCCGGAATGTCGATTAACTTCCGTTCCGGCAAATTCGGGTACTCCATATGTCCTATTTTCAGCAAAGGTAATGCTGAAATTTTCCGTGAATTTTAGCATGAGTCTGTTAAAAATAGGACATATGGGGTACTTGCGACTAATGCCTGTTATCATGCATGTTTTATGATCTATTGTACGGGTACTAATTGGTCTCTTCTGCTGCTTATCAGAGATGGCGGGAAGCAGCCACCGCCGCTCTGCGACACTGCAGTACGAGTTGGATGCTTCCGAGTTCTTCACTATCATACTTGAGACTTCAGTATCATCCATGACGCAGGTATATAAAACAAGAGATCTCCCCTTCACCCATCTCATTATGATATCTGTTGTTTGCTACATCACTCATTGTCCCAAACTGCAGAGGCTGCCTGACAGTTTTATGAACATGCTGATGGGTGAAGATCCGCCAAATAATGTGAAGCTGTGACAGGCCGGCAGTGGGTTTCGCAGGCAGTAGGATGTGGAGTTGGTGATCAAGGAGGGCCACATGTACTTGTCTCGTGGGTGGGAGAAGTTCTACCGTGCCTACGACCTGCGGCTGGGGTACTTCCTTCTCTTTGGGTACAACGACGACGCCACCATGCTCATCGTGAAGGTGTTCAACACGACTATGTGTCGCATGCGCTACGCTGATGATGATGATGCCGGTACGTTCCGCCTCTTCTTATTCCTCTACATTTGGCTTTGTCTCACATCGATTGTTAACGATCATTGTTGCATTTTGGACAGGTAATGGGAGCAGCAGCAGCGACGCTAGCTACAGCCAAAGCAGCAGCGACTATGGTTGTAGCGAAAGCATCAGCGATTCTAGCTATAGCAAAAGCAGCATCGATTCTGGCAGCAGCATAGACAACAAGAAGGATGATCCGGACTGGAGTGCGGGAGAAGAGGAGCAGAGTGAGGATGAGGAGCTGCAGGATGATGATGGGCATCAGGCTGAGGATGACCTGGCGCTGGTGGTGGCTGACCAAGGGCAAGAGATGGTGGTGGCTCACCATGGGCAAGAGATGGAGGTGGCTGAGGATGACCTAGCGATGGTCGTGCCTGGAGGTGGCCTCGCGATGGTGGTGGTACCTGACAATGACCACGCACCGGTGGTGGCGCCGGCGATCCCACAGCTGGGCGACATGACCACGCCAATTGTGGTAGAAGACTACATCCCACTGCCTCCACTGCCTCCACCGCCTCGCCGCTCTTGGCGCATCAGGCTGAGGAAGGAGAAGGAGAAGGAGAAGAACAATGCATGAGAACTGAACTTTGTCAGGTATGTCAGATCTCCTATAGGTTAGTTATCCAAAATGACATATATATACTTAGTTACCTATGTTATCTCTAATATGCTTCGTTTCCTATAGGTTAGCTTCATTTTTACCTAAGTTGGCTCTAATATGCTAACTTAGAGCTTATATGCTTAGTTTCCTATAGGTTAGCTCCAAAATAACTTATGTTAGCACAAAATGATCAAGTTTACATAATAAGCTTATAGTCTTTTTCTTATTCTTCTTCTTTTCCAAAATGACATAGGTTAGCTTCATTTTACCTAAGTTGGCTCTAATATACTAACTTAGAGCTTATATGCTTAGTTTCCTATAGGTTAGCTCCAAAATAACTTATGTTAGCACAAAATGATCAAGTTTACATAATAAGCTTATAGTCTTCTTCTTATTCTTCTTCTTTTCCAAAATTCTTCTTATTCTTCTTCTAGCGTTCTTCTTCTTCTAGTATTCTTCTAGTCTTCTTCTTTTTCTTCTTCTAACTTCTTGTTTATCATTTTGCAGATTTGATTTAATTCACGGAAGCTTGCATGGATGGAGTGCTTCTTTTCCATTTGTGTTTTTATTTTGTATCAATGTGAAACTTTTGTGAATTGATGGATAACGGTGTTGGATGAACAATGTGAAACTTTTGTAATATGTAACGATGGAACTATGAGTTGGCTATGTGTGTATATATGATGGAACTTGTGTGTTGGCTATGTATGTATATATGATGGAACTTGTGTGTTGGTTATGTATGTATATATGATGGAACTTGTGTGTTGGCTATGATTGTCATATGGATGCTTGTTGTATATATATGTGTTGGATATCTCATAGGTGAAATAGTGACCTGAGATTAAGAAAAAAAATAAAAAAAATTGTTACTAATGGCACACTACCATGTGGTGCGCCATTAGTATAGAAGACACTAGTGGCGCACTGTCGGCAAAACTAATGGCGCACTGCATGGTGCGCCATTAGTATACCAGATACTAATGGCGCACCAGTGGTGCGCCATTAGTAAAAAATACTAGTGGCGTGCTACTAATGGCGCACTGGTAATGCGCCATTAGTAGGCAAAACCAGTGCGCCATTAGTAGGCCCTTTCCTAGTAGTGGTAGATATAGGTTTTTGTAATCTGAAATAATAAAAACAGCAAGGTAACTAATGATAAAAGTGAGCGTAAACGGTATTGCAATGATAGGAAACAAGGCCTAGGGTTCATACTTTCACTAGTGCAAGTTCTCTCAACAATAATAACATAGATAGATCATATAACAAGCCCTCAACATGCAACAAAGAGTCACTCCAAAGCCACTAATAGCGGAGAACAAACGTAGAGATTATGGTAGGGTACGAAACCACCTCAAAGTTATTCTTTCGGATCAATCTACAAAACAGTACGTACTAGAATAACACCTTAAGACACAAATCAACCAAAACCCTAATGTCACATAGATACTCCATTGTCACCTCAAGTATCTGTGGGCATGATTATACGATATGCACACACAATCTCAGATTCATCCAACCAACACAAAGTACTTCAAAGAGTGCCCCAAAGTTTCTACCGGAGAGTCAAGAACGTGTGCCAACCCCTATGCATAGGTTCATGGGCGGAACCCGCAAGTTGGTCACCAAAACATACATCAAGTGGCACATGATATCCCATTGTCACCACATATAAACACGGCAAGACATACATCAAGTGTTCTCATAAAAGACTCAATCCGATAAGATAACTTCAAAAGGGAAACTCAATTCATCATAAGAGAGTAGAGGGGGAGAAACATCATAAGATCCAACTATAATAAAAAAGCTCGGGATACATCAAGATCGTGCCATAGAGGGAACACGAGAGAGAACACGAGAGAGAGATCAAACACATAGCTACTGGTACATACCCTCAGCCCCGAGGGTGACCTACTCCCTCCTCGTCATGGATAGCACCGGGATGATGGAGATGGCCACCGGTGATGGGTTCCCCCTCCGGCAGGGCGCCGGAACGGGCTCCCGAGAGGTTTTTGGTGGCTACAGAGGCTTGCGGCGGCGGAACTCCCGATCTATCTTCTGTTCTGGAAGTTTTACGATGCGTAGGTATATATGGGTGCAAGGGGTACGTCGGTGGAGCTCCGGGGGCCCCACGAGGCAGGGGGTGCGCCCTAGGGGGGTGGGCACGCACCCCACCCTCGTGGCCAGCTCCCGTATCTTCTGACGTAGAGTCCAAGTCTATCCGGTGTCTTTCCTTCCAAAAATAACTTCTCTAGTTGATTTCGTTCCGTTTTGACTCCGTCTGATATTCCTTTACCTCGAAACACTGAAATAGGCATAAAACAACAAATCTGGGTTGGTCCTCCGGTTAATAGGTTAGTCCCAAAAGTAATATAAAAGTGGAAAATAAAGCCCAATATTGCCCAAAATAGTAGATAATATAGCATGGAGCAATCAAAAATTATAGATACATTGGAGACGTATCAAGCATCCCCAAGCTTAATTCCTGCTCGTCCTCGAGTAGGTAAATGATAAAAACAGAATTTTTGATGCGGAATGCTACCTAGCATGATTCTCAATGTAATTTTCTTTATTGTGGAATGAATGTTCATATCCAAATGATTCAAAATAAAATTTCATATTGAGAAAAGAAATAGTAACACTTCAAGCATACTAATCAAAGCCATCATGTCTTCTCAAAATAACATGGCAAAAGAAAGTTCATCGCTACAAAAATCATATAGTTAGGCTATGCTTCATTTTCGTCACACAAAGATGTTCCCAACTTCTATACCCCTGATGACAAGCCAAGCAATTGTTTCATACTTAAATAATCTCAAACTTTTTTAACCTTCACGCAATACATGAGCGTGAGCCATGGATATAGCACTATGGGTGGAATAGAATATGATGATGGGGATTGTGTGGAGAAGACAAAAAAGGAGAAAGTCTCACATTGACGAGGATAATTAACGGGCTATGAAGATGCCCATCAATTGATGTCAACATGAGGAGTAGGGATTGCCATGCAACGGATGCACTAGAGCTATAAATGAATGCTCAACAAAAGAAAACTAGTGGGTGTGCATCCAACTTGCTTGCTCACGAAGACCTAGGGCATTTGAGGAAGCCCATCGTAGGAATATACAAGCCAAGTTCTATAATGAAAAATTCCCACTAGTATGAAAAAGATAATTTATGAGACTCACTATATGAAAAACATGGTGCTACTTTGAAGCACAATATATGAGACTCACTACATGAAGAACAAGGTGCTACTTTAAAGCACAAGTGTGGAAAAAGAGATAGTAACATTGCCCCTTTTTTTGGGCCTTTCTTTTTTTATTTTTGGCCTTTCTCTTTTTTTTGATTGGGCAATGCTCTAATAATGATGATCATCACACTTCTATTGATTACAACATAAGGATTACAACTTGAAACTAGAACAAGATATGACTCTATATGAATGCCTCCGGCGGTGTACCGGGATGGTGCAATGAATCAAGAGTGACATGTATGAAAAATAATGCATGGTGGCTTTTCCACAAATACGATGTCAACTTCATGATCATGCAATGGCAATATGACAAAAGTAAAGTATGTCATGATGATGATCGGAACGGTGGAAAGTTGCATGGCAATGTATCTCGGAATGGCTATGGAAATGCCATAATAGGTAGGTATGGTGGCTGTTTTGAGCAAGATATAAGGAGGTTTATGTGTGATAGAGCGTATCGTATCACGGGGTTTGGATGCACCGGCAAATATTGCACCAACTCTCAAGGTGAGAAAGGGCAATGCACGGTACCGAAGAGGCTAGCAATGGCGGAAAGGTAAAAGTGCGTATAATCCATGGACTCAACATTAGTCAAAAGAACTCATATACTTATTGCAAAAATTTAGAAGTCATCAAAAATCAAGTACTACGGCATGCTCCTAGGGGGATAGATTGGTAGGAAAAGACCATCGCTCGTCCCTGACCGCCACTCATAAGGATGCACAAGCCAGGTACACTTCATGTTTCAAATTTGTTACACAACTTTAACCATACGTGCATGCTACGGGACTTGCTAACTTCAACACAAGCATTCTTTAAATTTATAATCACCCAACTAGCATGACTTTAATATCACTACCTCCATATCTCAAAACAATTATCAAGTATCAAATTGATCATAGCATCCAATTCACTTTCTATGATAGTTTTTATTATACCCAACTTGGATGCTCATCATTCTAGGACCAAATTTGTAACCATAGCAAATACCATGCTGTTACAAAAGACTCTCAAAATAATATAAGTTAAGCATGAGAGACTAGCAATTTCTACAATATATAACCACCGCCGTGCTCTAAAAGATATAAGTGATGCACTAGAGCAAATGACAAACTACTCCGAAAGATATAAGTGAAGATCAATGAGTAGCTAAATAATTATGTAACTATGTGAACACTCTCTAACATTAAAGAATTTCAGATCTTGGTATTGTATTCAAACAGAAATCAAAGCAAAACAAAATGACAATGCAAGGATAGCACAACTCATGTGAAGAAGCAAAAACTTAGGCTCAACCGATACTAACCGATAGTTGTTGAAGAAGAAAGGTCGGATGCCTACCGGGGCATCCCCAAGCTTAGATGCTTGAGACTTCTTGAAATATTATCTTGGGGTGCCTTGGGCATCCCCAAGCTTGAGCTTTTGCGTCTCCTTAATTCATCTCATATCATGGTTTCTCTTTTTATCAAAAGCTTCATCCACGACAAACTCAACAAGAACTCGTGAGATAGGTTAGTATAAACCAATGCAAAACCTTATCATTTTCTACTGTAACAAATCACTAAAATTATTATTAAACATTGAATACTAAATGCCTCTGCATATTTAACACTCCTATCCTCAAATAGAATCATTAAACAAGCAAACATATGCAAACAATGCAACCATAACAGCAATCTGTCAAAACAGTATAGTCTGTAAAGAATGCAAGACTCATCATACTTCCCTAACTCCAAAAATTATGAAATAAAATTCCCACTGTAATACATTTATTAGAGCTCATCATGAAAAAGGTTTCATCATTATATCATTCTCTGACTTTTCTAGGGAATTTTTGCAACAGCGGTAAACTTTCTGTTTTCAAACAGCAACATGTATACTAGCAAAATAAGCATGGCAAAGGCTATCCTTGGCTTCTTTATCGAAACTAAAGATGCAAAACATTATTCTAAATAACAGAAAGCAAATAATAACAAAAGAAAATGATGCTCCAAGCAAAACACATATGAAGTGGTGAATAAAAATATAGCTCCAAGTAAATTTACCGATGGTACGAAGACGAAAGAGGGGATGCCTTCCGGGGCATCCCCAAGATTAGGCTCTTGGTTGTCCATGCATATTACCTTGGGGTGCCTTGGGTATCCCCAAGCTTAGGCTCTTGCCGCTCGTTGTTCCATAGTCCATCGAATCTTTACCCAAAACTTGAAAACTTCACAACACAAAACTTAACAGAAAACTCGTAAGCTCCGTTAGTTAAAGAAAACAAAACACCACTTCAAGGTACCATAATGAACTCATTCTAAATTCATATTAGTGTAATATATACTGTACTCCAACTTATCTATGGTTCATACCCTCCGATACTACTCATAGATTCATCAAAATAAGCAAACAACACATAGAAAACAGAACAGTCTGTAGTAATCTGTATCAAACGTATACTTATGGAACTCCAAAAATCCTACCAAATTAGGAAGTCCTAAGAAATTCGTGTATCAAACCAGAGCAAAACGAATCAGATCAGAAGCACGTTTCTGTGAATTAACAAAACTAATTTACTGGGTGCAAAAGTTTCTGATTTTCAGCAGGATCAACACAACTATCACCGTAAGCCATCCTAAAGGTCTTACATGGCACTTTATTGAAAAAAAAAGCTATAAAACATGATTACTACAGTAGCATAATCATGTGAACACACAAAAACAGTAAGGATAAGTATTGGGTTGTCTCCCAACAAGCACTTTTCTTCAATGCCTTTCTAGCTAGGCATGATGATGACAATGATGCTCAAATAAAAGATAAGAATTGAAACATAACGGGAGCATCATGAAGCATATGACTAGCACTTTTAAGTCTAACCCACTTCCTATGCATAGGGATTTTGTGAGCAAACAACTTATGGGAACAATAATCAACAAGCATAGGAAGGTAACACAAGCATAGCTTCAAGAATTTAAGCACATAGAGAAGAAACTTGATATTATTGCAATTCCTACAAGCATATGTTCCTCCCTCATAATAATTTTCAGTAGCATCATGAATAAATTCAACAATATAACCAGCACCTAAAGCATTCTTTTCATGATCTACTAGCATAGAAAATTTACTACTCTCCTCATAAGCAAAATTCTTCTCATGAATAGTAGTGGGAGAAAACTCAACAAAATAACTATCATATGATTGAAAATTAAGATCAAGATGACAAGTTTCATGGTTATCATTATTCTTTAAAGCATACGTGTCATCACAATAATCATCATAGATAGGAGGCATGCTTTCATCATAGTAAATTTGCTCATCAAAGCTTGGGGGACAAAAAATATCATCTTCATCAAACATAGCTTCCCCAAGCTTGTGGCTTTCCATATCATTAGCATCATGGATATTCAAGGAATTCATACTAACAACATTGCAATCATGCTCATCATTCACATATTTCATGCCAAGCATTCTATGTAATTCTTCTTCTAGCACTTGAGCACAATTTTCCTTTTCTTCATACTCAAGAAAGATATTAAAAAGACGAAGCGTATGAGACAAACTCAATTCCATTTTTTGTAGTTTTCTTTGATAAACTAAACTAGTGATAAAACAAGAAACAAAAAGATTCGATTGCAAGATCTAAAGATATACCTTCAAGCACTCACCTCCCCGGCAACGGCGCCAGAAAAGAGCTTAGTTGACGGGGTGTGAGTGAGTGCCCTTTACCTAGCCTCCCCGGCAACGGCGCCAGAAAAGAGCTTAATGTCTACTACACAACCTTCTTCTTGTAGACGTTGTTGGGCCTGCAAGTGCACAGGTTTGTAGGACAGTAGCAAATTTCCCTCAAGTGGATTACCTAAAGTTTATAAATCCGTGGGAGGCGTAGGATGAAGATGGTCTCTCTCAAACAACCCTGCAACCAAATAACAAAGAGTCTCTTGTGTCCCCAACACACCCAATACAATGGTAAATTGTATAGGTGCACTAGTTTGGCGAAGAGATGGTGATACAAGTGCAATATGGATGGTAGATATATGTTTTTGTGATCTGAAATAATAAAAACAGCAAGGTAACTAATGATAAAAGTGAGCGTAAACGGTATTGCAATGATAGGAAACAAGGCCTAGGGTTCATACTTTCACTAGTGCAAGTTCTCTCAACAATAATAACATAGATAGATCATATAACAAGCCCTCAACATGCAACAAAGAGTCACTCCGAAGCCACTAATAGCGGAGAACAAACGTAGAGATTATGATAGGGTATGAAACCACCTCAAAGTTATTCTTTCGGATCAATCTATAAAAGAGTCCGTACTAGAATAACACCTTAAGACACAAATCAACCAAAACCCTAATGTCACCTAGATACTCCATTGTCACCTCAAGTATCCGTGGGCATGATTATACGATATGCATCACACAATCTCAGATTCATCCAACCAACACAAAGTACTTCAAAGAGTGCCCCAAAGTTTCTACCAGAGAGTCAAGAACGTGTGCCAACCCCTATGCATAGGTTCATGGGCGGAACCCGCAAGTTGGTCACCAAAACATACATCAAGTGGCACATGATATCCCATTGTCACCACAGATAAACACGGCAAGACATACATCAAGTGTTCTCATAAAAGACTCAATCCGATAAGATAACTTCAAAGGGGAAACTCAATTCATCACAAGAGAGTAGAGGGGGAGAAACATCATAAGATCCAACTATAATAGCAAAGCTCGGGATACATCAAGATCGTGCCATAGAGGGAACACGAGAGAGAACACGAGAGAGAGATCAAACACATAGCTACTGGTACATACCCTCAGCCCTGAGGGTGAACTACTCCCTCCTCGTCATGGATAGCGCCGGGATGATGAAGATGGCCACCGGTGATGGGTTCCCCCTCCGGCAGGGCGCCGGAACAGGCTCCCGGGAGGTTTTTGGTGGCTACAGAGGCTTGTGGCGGCAGAACTCCTGATCTATCTTCTGTTCTGGAAGTTTTACAATACGTAGGTATATATGGGTGCAAGGGGTACGTCGGTGGAGCTTCGGGGGCCCCACGAGGCAGGGGGCACGCCCTAGGGGGGTGGGCGTGCCCCCAACCCTCGTGGCCAGCTCCCGTATCTTCTGACCTAGAGTCCAAGTCTATCCGGTGTCTTTCCTTCCAAAAATAACTTCTCCAGTTGATTTCGTTCCGTTTTGACTCTGTCTGATATTTCTTTTCCTCGAAACACTGAAATAGGCATAAAACAGCAAATCTGGGCTGGGCCTCCGATTAATAGGTTAGTCCCAAAAGTAATATAAAAGTGGAAAATAAGGCCTAATATTGCCCAAAACAGTAGATAATATAGCATGGAGCAATCAAAAATTATAGATACGTTAGAGTCGTATCACTCATACTCTTTCATTGTATTATCCATGCTAGTTTAAATTTCTTTTTCTAGTTTTCTTCTTGTGTGTTTGATAAACTTTAAGAAAACCCAAAAAAATTAGTTAGTTTAATTTCCATGTTTGTAGTAGAATTAAAATAAAAACCCAAAAATATTTCTTGTTCTTCTTCTTACTTGTTGGGAGCTTTCCCTTGTAAATAGTTTTATTTTCTTTTCTTTCTTTTGGGGGTCGAGAAGACTATATTGAAAATGCTTAGTGACTCTCATATGCATGATTGTTTATTTAACTTAGAGCCCATATTACCCTGTCTTCTCTCTTGAGTTGAATGCTTGCAGATTCCAGCTTAGTCCAATGCACGTACACTCTTATTATTATACACATTGTTCGGTTGTGCGAGTGAAAGGCAATAATGAAGATATATGATGGACTTATTGGGATGAGAAAAGCTGGTATGAACTCGACCTCTCTTGTTTTTGTAAATATGATGAGTTCATCGTTTTTTAGTCAGCCTATTATGAAGTAAACATATTTGCAATGACATTTAGAGATTATAGTTGCTTGTACCATGCTTGATTAGCTATGAGTTATAATGGTTTACCTTGCATGCCAACATGCTATTAGAATGATTATGATGTGATATGATGGGATGGTATCCTCCTTTAAATGAATTGAGTGACTCGACTTGGCACATGTTCACGCATGTAGTTGAATCAAATCAACATAGCCTTCATGATATTTATGTTCATGGTGGATTATATCCTACTCATGTTTGTATTCAGTGTGAATTAATTTTAATGCATGTTTATGACTATTGTCGCTCTCTTAGTTGGTCGCTTCCCAGTCTTTTGCTAGCCTTCACCTGTACTAAGCGGGAATACTGCTTGTGCATCCAAATTCCTTAAACCCCAAAGTTGTTCCATATGAGTCCACCATACCTTCCTATATGCGGTATTTACCTGCCGTTCCAAGTAAATTTGTATGTGCCAAACTCCAAACCTTCAAATGAAATTCTGTTTTGTATGCTCGAGCAGCTCATGTTACAACTAGGGCTGCCTATATCTTCCATGCTAGGTGGGTTATTCTCACGAGGAGTGGACTCCGCTCCTCATTCACGAGAAAGGGCCGGTAACCGGGATGCCCAGTCCCATGATCCAAAAAGATCAAAGAAAATCAAAATAATTAAACAAAACTCCCCCAGGGCTGTTGTTAGTTGGAGGCACTCGTTGTTTCAAGCAAGCCATGGATTGATGCTTGTTGGTGGTTGGGGGAGTATAAACCTTTACCATTCTGTTTGGGAACTGCCTATAATGCATGTAGTATGGAAGATACAGCCATCTCATAGTTGTTGTGTTGACAGCAAAAGTATGCCGCTCAAAATGTTATTCAATCTCTATTTTAAAATCGAGCTCTGGCACCTCTACAAATCCCTGCTTCCCTATGCGAAGGGCCTATCTATTTACTTTTATGTTGAGTCATCACCCTTCTTATTAAAAAGCACCTACTGGAGAGCACACTGTCATTTGCATTCATTACTATTGGTTTATATTGGGTATGACTTGACTGGATCTCTTTTAGCATGAATTACAATATTTAGTTAGTCCTTGATCTTTAAAGGTGCTTTGCATTTATGTTTTGCGGTCTCAGAAAGGGCTAGCGAGATACCATTTTGTTATAGCATGTTATGATTATTTTGAGAAAGTGTTGTCATCCGAGTTTTATTATTATGGCTCGCTAGCTGATTATGTTATTGATATGAGTAATTGTGAGACCTAAGTGTTATTGTGAGTATGGTTAGTTCATAATATTTGCTGAAACTTGAATGTTGGCTTTTCATGTTTACAACAACAAGAGCAAATAGAGTTTGTAAAAGTTTTTCTTTATCACTTTCAGTTTATCAACTGAATTGCTTGAGGACAAGCAAAGGTTTAAGCTTGGGGGAGTTGATACGTCTCCAACGTATCTACTTTTCCAAACACTTTCACCCTTGTTTTGGACTCTAACTTGCATGATTTGAATGAAACTAACCCGGACTGACGCTGTTTTCAGCAGAACTACCATGATGTTGTTTTATGTGTAGAAAAGAAAAGTTCTCGGAATGTCCTGAAAATCCACGGAGGCACCTTTTGGAATTAATAAGAATTTTTGGGCGAAAGAAATACATCAGAAGGCCCAGGGCCTGTCCACGAGACAGGGGGCGCCCCCCTGTAGGGCGCGCCCTCCTATCTCGTGGCCCCCCTGGACCTCCACCGACCTCAACTCCAACTCCATATATTCACGTTCGGGGAGAAAAAATCAGAGAGAAAGTTTCATCGCGTTTTACGACAAGGAGCCGCCGCCAAGCCCTAATCTCTCTCGGGGAGGGGCTCATCTGGAGTCCGTTCGGGGCTCCGGAGAGGGGGATTCGTCGCCTTCGTCATCATCAACCATCCTCCATCACCAATTTCATGATGCTCACCGCCGTGCGTGATTAATTCCATCATAGGCTTGCTGGACGGTGATGGGTTGGATGAGATTTACCATGTAATCAAGTTAGTTTTTTTAGGGTTTGATCCCTAGTATCCACTATGTTCTGAGATTGATGTTGCTATGACTTTGCTATGCTTAATGCTTGTCACTAGGGCCCGAGTGCCATGATTTCAGATCTGAACCTATTATGTTTTCATGAATATATGTGTGTTCTTGATCCTATCTTGCAAGTCTATAGTCACCTATTATGTGTTATGATCCGACAACCCCGAAGTGACAATAATCGGGATACTTCTTAGTGATGACCGTAGTTTGAGGAGTTCATGTATTCACTATGTGTTAATGCTTTGTTCCGGTTCTCTATTAAAAGGAGGCCTTAATATCCCTTAGTTTCCGCTAGGACCCTGCTGCCACGGGAGGGTAGGACAAAAGATGTCATGCAAGTTCTTTTCCATAAGCATGTATGACTATTTACGGAATACATGCCTACATTGCATTGATGAATTGGAGCTAGTTCTATGTCACCCTATGTTATAGCTATTACATGAGGAATCTTATCTAGCATAATTATCCATCACTGATCCATTGCCTACGAGCTTTTCATATATTGTTCTTTGCTTATTTACTTTTTCGTTGCTACTGTTACAATCACTACAAAAACCCCAAAACATTTATCTTTACCTTTGCTACCGTTACCTTTATTATCATACCACTTTTGCTACTAAATACTTTGCTGCAGATACTAAGTTATCCAGGTGTGGTTGAATTGACAAGTCAACTGCTAATACTGAAGAATATTCTTTGGCTCCCCTTGTGTCGAATCAATAAATTTGGGTTGAATACTTTACCCTCGAAAGTTGTTGCGATCCCCTACACTTGTGGGTTATCAATCCTTTCTAGAGAAGGAGTTTCTCTCGAAAGAAGTGAGTGGGAGGAAAGTAGAACTTGATGAGGTAACTGTACCTGCTCCCTTATTGGAAAGTAGTTCATCACAGAAACCGGCTCATGTGACACACACCAATTAGTGAGGAAGCTAATGATATTGATCAAGAAACTTCAGATCAAGTTACTACTGAACCTCGTAGGTCAACCAGAGTAAGATCCGCACCAGAGTGGTACGGTAATCCTATTCTAGAGGTCATGTTACTTGACCATGGTGAACCTACAAACTATGAGGAAGCGATGATGAGTCCAGATTCCGCAAAATGGCTTGAGGCCATGAAATCTGAGATGGGATCCATGTATGAGAACAAAGTGTGGACTTTGGTTGACTTTCCCGATGATTGGCAAGCCATTAAGAATAAATGGATCTTCAAGAAGAAGACTGACGCTGACGGTAATGTTACTGTCTACAAAGCTCGACTTGTTGCAAAAGGTTTTCGACAAGGTCAAGGGGTTGACTACGATGATACTTTCTCACCCGTAGCGATGCTTTAGTCTGTCTGAATCATGTTAGCAATCGCCGCATTTTATGATTATGAAATTTGGCAAATGGATGTCAAAACTGCATTCCTGAATGGATTTCTAGAATAAGAGTTGTATATGATGCAACCAGAAGGTTTTATCGATCCAAAAGGTGCTAACAAAGTGTGCAAGCTCCAGCGATCCATTTATGGACTGGTGCAAGCCTCTCGCAGTTGGAATAATCGTTTTGATAGTGTGATCAAAGCATATGGTTTTATACAGACTTTTGGAGAAGCCTGTATTTACAAGAAAGTGAGTGGGAGCTCTCTAGCATTTTTAATACTATATGTGGACGACATTTTGTTGATTGGAAATGATATAGAATTTCTGGATAGCATAAAAGGATACTTGAATAAGAGTTTTTCAATGAAAGACCTCGGTGAAGCTGCTTATATATTAGGCATCAAGATCTATAGAGATAGATCAAGAAGCTTAATTGGACTTTCACAAAGCACATACCTTGATAAAGTTTTGAAAAAGTTCAAAATGGATCAAGCAAAGAAAGGATTCTTGCATGTGTTACAAGGTGTGAAGTTGAGTCAGACTCAATGCCCGACCACCGCAGAAGATAGAGAGAAAATGAAAATTGTTCCCTATGCTTCAGCCATAGGCTCTATCATGTATGCAATGTTGTGTACCAGACCTGATGTGTGCCTTGCTATTAGTTTAGCAGGGAGGTACCAAAGTAATCCAGGAGTGGATCACTAGACAACGGTCAAGAACATCCTGAAATACCTGAAAGGGACTAAGGATATGTTTCTCATTTATGGAGGTGACAAAGAGCTCGTCATAAATGGTTATGTCGATGCAAGCTTTGACACTGATCCGGATGATTCTAAATCGCAAACCGGATACGTGTTTATATTGAACGGTGGAGCTGTCAGTTGGTGCAGTTCTAAACAAAGCATCGTGGCGGGATCTACGTGTGAAGAGGAGTACATAGCTGCTTCGTAAGCAGCGAATGAAGGAGTCTGGATGAAGGAGTTCATATCCGATCTAGGTGTCATACCTAGTGCATCAGGTCCAATGAAAATCTTTTGTGACAATACTGGTGCAATTGCCTTGGCAAAGTAATCCAGATTTCACAAGAGAACCAAGCACATCAAGAGACACTTCAATTCCATCCATGACCAAGTCCAGGTGGGAGACATAGAGATTTACAAGATACATACGGATCTGAATGTTGCAGACCTGTTGACTAAGCCTCTCTCACGAGCAAAACATGATCAGCACCAAGACACCATGGGTGTTAGAATCATTACTGTGTAATCTAGATTATTGACTCTAGTGCAAGTGGGAGACTGAAGGAAATATGCCCTAGAGGCAATAATAAAGTTATTATTTATTTCCTTAATTCATGATAAATGTTTATTATTCATGCTATAATTGTATTAACCAGAAACATAATACATGTGTGAATACATAGACAAACGGAGTATCACTAGTATGCCTCTACTTAACTAGCTCGTTGATCAAAGATGGTTAAGTTTCCTAACCATAGACATGAGTTGTCATTTGATAAACAAGATCACATCATTAGGACAATGATGTGATTGACTTGACCCATTCTATTAGCTTAGCACTTGATCGATTTAGTTTACTGCTATTGCTTTCTTCATGACTTATACATGTTCCTATGACTATGAGATTATGCAACTCCCGATTACCGGAGGAACACTTTGTGTGCTACCAAATGTCACAACGTAACTGGGTGATTATAAAGGTGCTCTACAGGTGTCTCCAATGGTACTTGTTGAGTTGGCATAGATCGAGATTAGGATTTGTCACTCCGTGTTTCGGAGAGGTATCTCTGAGCCCTCTCGGTAATGCACATCACTATAAGCCTTGCAAGCAATGTGACTAATGAGTTAGTTGCAGGATGATGCATTACGGAACGAGTAAAGAGACTTGCCGGTAACGAGATTGAACTAGGTATTGAGATACCGACGATCGAATCTCGGGCAAGTAACATACCGATGACAAAGGGAACAACGTATGTTGTTATGCGGTTTGACCGATAAAGATCTTCGTAGAATATGTAGGAGCCAATATGAGCATCCAGGTTCCGCTATTGGTTATTGACTAGAGACGTGTCTCGGTCATGTCCACATAGTTCTCAAACCCGTAGGGTCCGCACGCTTAATGTTCGGTGACGATTGGTATTATGAGTTTATGTGTTTTGATGTACCGAAGGTAGTTCGGAGTCCCAGATATGATCACGGACATGACGAGGAGTCTCGAAATGGTTGAGAAATAAAGATCAATATATTGGATGAATATGTTTGAACTTCGGAAGGGTTTCGGGCAAGTTCGGACATATACCGGAGTACCGGGGGGTTACCGGACCC